>NC_072735.1:159053121-159203917 GCF_026930045.1 Uloborus diversus
ATCTTAAATTATTTTTACAGCAGAATTTTAGCAGTTATGCCGTAAAACAAGATTTTGAGTTCGCTCTCATAGAATCCTACCGCCTGATGCGCTAACCATTTCAATAGGTTAGAAAATGTCATCATCGCTGTATCAATGAACAATTTACCCTTTTTAAGCTTACTTTCCGCAATGTAAAAGAAAGCAGAAAATATCATAAAAGAAGGCTTTTTGCATCTTAAAAATATCTCTCAAAAAATCGAAAATAAAGAAAAAACTTATACAAATAAATACTGGAAAAATTCAAAATTGGAAAGTTCACTTTTGAGGTGGTGAAAACTTGTGCGTGTCCGTCTATCCCCCCCGCCCCCTCGACTCCCCCTTCAATTATTTCTGAATGAATAATTTGATTCGAACAAACTGTTTTTTTTTTTTTTTTTGGAAAGATCTGTTTGAGGTTACCTCGTCTCCGTCTTTCACTCTTTAATTTGAACAATTTTTTGTTCGATTTTAAACAAGTCAAACGGGCGTAAAACAGTTCATTGAGCAAACAGTTCAGTAGCGTCTACGGGAAATTTCAGGAAAATATCGATCCTGAACCCGATGGCGAAAGCTCTTGATAAAGAAAAATTCAATTCAAGAAAATTCATTCAGCTATTTTAAAGAAAATTTCTGAACAATTTGCATTTTTTTTTTTTAACATTAACGGCTACGGGAGAATTTCAAATATTTTTAAGAACCAAATACACGAAAAAGTATTTTTGACCCCGAAAATCAAGAAATAATTGCGCAGATTCGGAATATGTTCTGCACATTTAATATCAGTACTAAGAACCCTAAATATCCACCACATGCTGAAGAGATAATAAAAATTTCCCATTATAGAGTAAGGAACAGGTAGTTCTTAAAGTGTTTAGTTAAAAGTGAAGGTGCACAATTCCACAAGCGATAGGTATTTTTCTCTTTCTTTTCTTTTTTTCCCACAAAGTCAAAAATAGAAGCAAACATCCTGGAGGCTGGAGGGTAACTTTTAAGTTGCAATCTGGGAGCGATGTCTATCAAACATATTCATGTTTATATCATGACAGTTTGCGTGGTTTTTCCGGAACAGAAAGCAGCTCGATCACCTACACTGTTAAAAAAGTTCTGAAATATTAACGTAAAAGTTACGTAATGACAGGCGGCTTTGATGACCACCATACCAGCAGGGACACATCAAGTGAGGGAAAGTACGATGCTATCTGCTTCGCACTGTAAGTCACGTGGTGTACCAAATGGCACTGCAATTTTTTTTTTTTTTTTTTTTTTTTTATTTTTATTTTTTTTTTTTTTGGTGCAATTTCGGTAAACAGTCCATTTTACAGTAACATTTACCATAAAAGTTTCCTGAATTTTTAAGTGTTATGCATGATCAACGTTGTGCCCCAAGATGTCTCGAAAGAGTGCTCAAAAGACAACTCCATGCTTTGAAGGAAACATTTCGGTTTTCATCTGCAATGAAGCATTTTCCTTACGTATGGTTAAGCGTTTGTTAAACACATATTTTTATTTTTCAGAGATTGTCACGGATCTTCACCAAGGATCAGCGTACTTCTCAGAGGTTCACGTAGCGCATTTTGTGAAGCCCTAACATACGAGGGTCGATCCAAAAGTAAGGATCCGTTCAATTGTACAAATATACAGCACTGTCTATTCTCATTGAAATTTATATCGTTGGAAAGAAAAAACATTTCTCTATTTTTGTACATAATCGCCTTCTTTTTCTGTGCATTATTGTCGACGGTGCTCTAACTTCTGTATAGAGTGTCACAGAATTCCAACGCCAAAGTGGGACATGACAGTTAATAAACCACTCCGTTCTTGATTGCAGTCCGTAGCTCGAGTCTAGTGATTACTACTTGTTTCCTAAGTTTAAGGAACACTTTAATGGCCAACTTTTCGGGAACAATGAGAAATCAAAAAAAGGGGTTAAACGCTTCCTCAACGGGTTGGCGGTGGAATTCTGTGACCCTCGATACAGAAGATAGGGCACCGTCGACAATACTGCACAGAAAAAGATGGCGATTATATATAAAAATAGAGAAACGTTTTTCTTTCCAACAATGTAAATTTCAATGAGAATAGACAATTCTGTATATTTGTAAAATTGATTGGACCCTTACCTTTGGACCGACCCTCGTAGAGTATTACAAAGCAGGTAGAAAAATTTTGACAACTTCGGAAGAGTATTCAAAAGCACCTTACAAACAGCAACTTTAGAATTATTAAGTGTTACAAGTTGAAATCTCCGGAGAGACAACTTTTCGTCATAGCGATTAACCTATCATAATTAGTGTAATAATATCACCAGTCATAATTATGTTTAACTATTAGGAATTTCTAATGATCGAACGAATAACAGCCAATGTCTAAGCAACGACGTGTCCATTAATTTAAGTAGAACCAATGGCTTGCGGCATAAATTTCGGCAATGCCGTTGTATTAATAATGTCTTTAAAAGTCAACATACAACATTCCCAAGTAAGAGGTTTGGCAAAATAAGCATTAGAAGCAAACTAACTAGGAATATTAAACTTCATTTTCGTAAACACTATGTACCGTGTTCTCCGCAGTTTAAAACAAAAAAAAGGCTATTCCTTATGTAAAATTTTGAATTCATTCAAAATTCTAATACACAATTAGAACTATGAGTTTATTTAGAAAGTTGATTATGAAATGTTTCCTTTTATTCACTGAAAAGCATGTAATTATCTATCGTAACTAATTAAAAAAGTTAGTCTTCAAGTAGTATGAAAAAATAGTTTTACAATATTGAAAAAAAAATCCCAACAGGTGAGATAAATATTTCAATAATAAATTTATATCATATTTTTGAAAACGTTTTGATGCCCCAATACATAAATCTGTAAAGATTAAAATCAACTATCTTCTACGACGATAAAGTCTATCAACTGCTTAATAGCTGCTTCTGAATGAAGGATAACTGCATAAGGCTATATAGAAGGAATTTCTTGCGCTTTCCTTAGTATTCTCGAAAGCGGCGTTGCTCGTTCTGGGGTTATTGCAAAATTAAACTCGAACAGTTTCAGTGGGTTTCGTAAAAGGGGATTCCCATATTTGGTCATTCATAACTAGCAAAAACAGTTTCTAGAATCTTGTCTTTTATTTGTTAAATATCCTCTTGATAATTGCTTTCTTTATTTGTTAAACACCTTCTAATTTTGTTTGTTACACTCCTTCTTCATAGTTTTTCCCTTTTATTTGTTACACTTCTTCTTAATAGTTGTTCTCTTTTATTTGTTACACTCCTTCTTAATAGTTGTTCTCTTTTATTTGTTACACTCCTTCTTCATAGTTGTTCTCTTTTATTTGTTACACTCATTTTTAATAGTTGTTCTCTTTTATTTGTTAAATGCCACTGTGTTCCCTTTTATTTGTTACACTGTAAAAAAAAATCCGGAAACGTTTCTGAGTATATCGTGCAGCTGCGGTTCATGAAAGTTTCAAAAACGTTTCTGAGTATTTCGGAATTCTCTTTCTGTAATGTCCAGAAACGTGTCTGAGTATTTCGGAATCCTCTCTCTGTAATTTCCAGAAATGTTTCTGAGTATTTTGGAATTCTCTTTCTGTAATTTTCAGAAACGTTTCTGAGTATTTCGGAATCCCCTTTCTGTAATTTCCAGAAATGTTTCTCTGTATTCTGTGCAGCTGTGGTTCATGAAAGTTTCGAAAACGTTTCCGAGTATTTCCGAATTCTCCAAACAATTTTCAGAAACGTTTCCGAGAATTTCGAAATCCTTTTTTCGTGACTTTTTCTAAAAAATAATTCTTTACTATGGTATCTCATACCATATCAGTGTCAATTCTTTCATATCTAAGAGCAATAATGCAAGAAATTTTAGAATAATTCGTGGATTTTTTTTTTTTTTTTAATTTATAATGACAAATATCATGGTTAACAGCATAACATATGCACAGTTATAAATTTTTGAAAATTTATGAAATAATATAGTAGTTTCGTTCCAAATCACAAAATCGTCGGGGGATTGGAGGGGGGTACTTTCTGGAAAGTGGGGATTGTTTGTTAAATAATCTTAAACTTCAGTTTTTCTCTCAATATTTTCAAGACAAAACTATCAACATATTGTATTTTCAATGCAGAACTTAAAAACATATCTTGTATCAAACTTGATAGCTTTTATCTTCGGATAAAATTTGACAGGACTTACCTACCCTTCGCGTTCCGGAATTCGTTCACCTCAAGTCAATTTCTCTGACGAACAAAGTGTACCGAAAAGTACCAACAAAGAAATTGAGGAATTTAAATATGACACCAAGTCCCCCTGCTGGAACCATTCGGGTTGATTCTTCTGTTCTTGCCCTTTTCCAGTTCATCACAAATATAAATACTTAATCAAAATAGGTTACTGATTTTATTTTTACAGTGTGCGCAAAATGCATTATATATTTTATTTATTAAAACATTGAACTCTATTACATGATTATTCCATTTCATATATACGAGAATTCCCCCCCCCCACACACCATAAGAGTGATGGTGCACCCGTAAAATGCTATAAAGCGCCCCCCCCCCCCTTAAAAAAGCAACCCCCTGAAAATGTCAATGGCACAGTATGTGTGGTGAACGTCTCTCGTCTTCTCCCCATATGTACATTGCATATTAAAAACATGGTTTTTAAAAAAATGATCACATTTAAAACAATGACATGAAATATTACTTTTTATTTTGGCATGTAAATGCAACTGTTCGATTTTTGCCACTGACTCATTCCTTCTGACTGTCCTACATTAAACTAGTATATCCACGAAGGAAATGTTATTTACGGAACAACTAATGTCAAGGAATTTTTTATTGTTAATCACATTTAACAAAATGAATAAACAGATGAATTAATTGCATAACTATGTTGCTTACTAATAGATAACCGGGTCATTTTCTAATGGTATAAATATTTTTAAATGAATGAATAAATTATAATAAAAATGATAAATAATACTGGCACACACATATTTTGTGAAGCATATTACAATACTGGAAAACATTTGCATTACCATTTTTTTAATGAATTAAACAATTGATTTTTTTTGAACCAATGTAGTGTATCCAAACCGTTTTCGAGTATTTCGGAATAACTTTTCTGTGATTGCTTTTCAAATATAAATCTTCTTTCTTTTGCGTAATTAATCAGTTTCAATTGGTTACAACAAACAGTACACTGCGCACATAGGTATGTTGGATAACTTTAAATTAATTGGATAAACCCAAAAACAGTTACAATTGGAGCCTCATCAAATGCAAATCAACAAAAATATAAATGTATATAACAACATGTTTTAAAATATTCATTAATACTTACAAGTGAACAAGCGGAATAAAATCTAAGTACCTCCATTACAACTGGATAAGTAATCCAAAGGGTTTCGTTTCATAAAGTATAAACACGGGTGTTGAAACTATTCACGCTTGAACACACAATACATGTCTAATCATGGTCGCACTGGATATTGTAAAGAAGCAAATCGTTATTAACTAACTTAATAGCTGCGTACATCGTCTAAAAAATCAACGGCAGTCCAAAATGCAAAGGGGTAAAATAAGTTTCGACACATTTTACCACTCTCTAGACATGAAATAACAAGCAATCCAATGCTAAACAGTTGCTGACTGCAGTAACCATAGATAAGGAAAAAATAAGTTCTCGTTATTTCCGACTCACTGGCACCCGTGTTGGAAGGATAAAATACGTTTCGAAGCATTGCGTCAGACTTCCGCTTCTAGTTTTTTTGAAATAACAAAAAGCTTTCTGAATAATGAGGAGTTCGCTATTGGACGAAGGATTCTTACTATTTCGGAAACGTTTCCGATATATACAGAAACGTTTCCGAAGTTTGTTACAGTGTACACCCTATCTTAAAAGTTGTTCTCTTATTTGATAAATACTTTCTTAATAGTTACTCGTTTGTTTGTTTCTTCTGAAATGGATTTGCATAGTGGTTTCTTACTATATTTAGGGGATTAGTACATTCCTCAACAGCTGGAATTGATTGTTTTATTGCAAGGGGCGCCCATATGCAAAATTTTAAGGGGGGCTCAAAAATTTCCCCCATGGTTTAGCAGAATATTTTCCACATGGAAACCGATTTCGGTACAGATTAGCGACATTAAAATTTGACATTTTTAATAACTTATTCATTAATGGCTGGAAAAGTAATTTTTATACATTTTTGCAAAGAAAAAGCACTAAAAGCAAGGAAGTTCTAATTTATAAGGGGGGGGCTTGAGCCCCCACTTGCCCCCTATATGGGCGCCCTTGTTCCATTGGCACTGCTACGGGCAGATAACCACTACCACAGGAAGTTTGAAGTCAAGTTTCCCCACCATATGGGGGAACCTGATCTCAATTCGAAGCGAAACTGTGTTAAGAGTTTAATTTTCCTATGAGTATTTAAAAGCAACTGAATGCTCAAAATATCTTTTACATGCCTCATAGTCATTTGACTTGGACGCTAGCAATTTTCTCGTAACAGTTGTTTACCGTCTTATTTTCAAAACAATATGAATGTTCATAAAACTTGAAAAAAACCCAAGACATTTATAAGCAATAAAAACTGTTTCTTCATCGCAACTTTTTGAGAGTGATTATAAATCACGAAAAACGCTTAAAAATGAGTCTTCCTCTAAATGGTTTTTAAAAACAGAATAATGCATCCATCAAAAATATTACTCAAGTATAACTATGAGTTTTACGATACACAAAAGCTAATCGCAAAACAAGAAGACAAAACCAAGAAAACATGGAAATAATAAATAACGGTTAATAATTAAATAAACATCAGAAAAGGATTTACATTTCATTACGCAGCGTAATTGAATAAAAGACCCTCCGAAATCATCTTGTCAAAACATATTTTTAATCTTGGTCCCACATACTTTGTCGAAACAAATCATTAATATATAATTGATGAATTCTCGGATCATTTTTCAGAAGGAGTGAATCGTGAATAAATTACGTATCTTCATTGGTATTCGTGTCAGTACCCAGATTCCATTTCACCGTCCTCTAACAACAGTCAATTTAAACGTGTAAGAAAATGTTAAAATGCATCATTAACATCATTAAAAGTTAAAGAGAGGGTGTAACGTTGCATTAAAAACTGATACATTCTCCGAGTTAATTTGATTTGTATTATTTTAATGGGGTATTTAATATAATAAAAGTCAAATCACGTAGTGAAAAGTCTTATTTAAGACAGCTTTTTTGAAATATTGACTTTTTCTTATCAACAAAAAGGGGAAAAGTTAATGCTATTTTATTTTATTACTAGTGGTATCCGCACGGCTTTGCCCATAGTGGAAAATTAAAAGGTAATTTAGTTCGCCTGTATATTTACAAATAATTGAATTTCTCTCCAATATGCTTTGTTAATTTGCTCCTCCAAGATGTGGTAATTTGCTAGTCCACATAATGGTAATTTGCTAGTCCACATAATGGTAATTTGCTCGTCCTTATTGTGGTAATTTACTCGGTGCAGAGGAATTAAATCCAAAATCATAGAAAAATATAAATATTTAAAAAAATCGAATTTTCGAAAAATCGCTTTAAGGTGCACACCCCCGTGCCACAAACTAATTTTCAACCAAATTTCATGAAAATTAGCTGAAAGATCTAGGCGCTATGCGCATCACAAAAATCCAGAAATCCAGACAGAGATCCTGACTTTTAGTATGATTTTTAGTAAAGATGAAGATTATTATTCATACACAGTGACAGCCTGACATTTTGTTGATTAGTTTTAAGGACTTTTTCGGATGAAAATTTTAAAAACAAAGATAAGAAAAACAGAGTAATATTTCACAGCGATTGAATAGATAATTATCAAGATTTTTTCGTCGTCTTTTTTTCTCTTCATTGAAGTTTTCATGGTCTTCCTCTTTTGTCCTAAACCACACTTGAACAACTTTTTTCATACTGTTGAAAAAAGAGGACTCAAAACAAACAAAAAAATAAATAAATCACCCCTAACTTTTTTTCCGAAACCTAAAGGTTTGGTTTAGGCTGAAACGTGGCTAAAACATTTTTAAGAATACATAAAATGAACACAAAAATTCAACACATAAAACTGGTAGATAAAAGATATCGTATTGTTGTGTTTTACACGTTCAGTTTGTAAGTATACAGTGAGTTAAGTGTCTGATAAGACTTGGCTTTGAGTAAGTTTAATAAACAGTTTATATCACAATAACTTTTAATATTGTAAATTCAGAAAGCTTCTAATTTAACACTAATTCATTTTTTAAGGTCCGACAGAGTGGTGTAGTAGTTAGGCATTGTCCTATTCCGTCCAAAGGCACAGGTTTGAACCTATCTCCAGTCTGTGGATTTTCAAGATGCAGAAAAACGACAGCGTTCATGTTGTATGATTACGAGACATTATAATAGACTCTTCGAGTACTCGCTCGGCTTTAAATACTCTAGGAAAAATAAAATTCCTAGTGCAATTTCACATCGTGAGAACCGTTAAGCCTACATCTGGTGAGGAAACTGGGTGTCAAAATGCTCTTGGTCATGGCATCCGCCCACAGTGTTACCACATGAAAGAATGCTTGTCGGTTTCTGGGGAATGCATTAAGTCGGCGAATAGATAGTAGACATTACATAGCTCCATTAGAAATAAACAACAAGCAACCAATTTTCAGAGCATGAAGCTGCAAATGAAAATTGTAGTTAAGATTTTCTGCAAGTATGGTTTAACTCCGGTGACTTGAAGCTTGTTGACCTTGTATGAGGTAATTATTGTTGTGCTAAAAGCGTGATTGGTTAATACAGTTAATGACATTCGGTTCGATCTAATTCTGTTGGAGTTGAATGTGCGCCGAATGTGTGAAGTTGAATGTGAAAGTTAAATACTAAAAGACAATGGTATTCGCTTCTTGCATGCAGAACACAGTTAAGTATAAGCAATGTTTTTCTTTCAGAAACATTTGTTTAATAGAAATTTTTCTCTGTCATAAAGTACTAAACACATGTCAAACCCAAAGTCAATTTTTTTAACTTTGAGAAACTTTTACAATTCAAGTGTATTAAACCAGAAGTTATAATAAATGAACGGAATAGTGAGACATGGAAGACAGTACTAAAATTACAATGTTAGGTTGCATGTGTCTCATCACATTCGATGATACTTTCAATGACTTTGATTAAAAATACATCACAAGTTGCCCACACATCAAAGGATGAAACTTTTAACTGTTGCCTTTTTCCTCTAACTGATACATAAAAGGAAATGAATACGCATAATTATAGGCGAAACCTACACATAGAAAGCGTAATTCAATTATTTTCTCCTAGAACTAAATGTCTGTGTCATCTAGAGTTACAACGGGGCTATACTTCTCCTTGAGTCATTAGTTCAACCGATTTTCAAATGATCTAGAACAAGTGAATAATAATATTAGGATCATAAAGAGCCCGCCTCTTTACAATTAGACGGTGCGGAACTAGAAATTAAAACCAAGAACAAATATGTGTGTACTTATTAAACGAAGCGCAACTGGTTGATAGTGTAAAATAGATTCTTACCTCCAATATTTTGCGCACGCAAATCTCGATAAATGTAGCTACGCATTTGGAGAACTTAACTCAAAAAAATACGGAAATTTTGACAATAAAGTACAAAAGAATTTTACTAATAACTTTTAAGAAAAACCTTCAAACGAATATTAATTTTTAGCTGTTTATAATTTATTCAAAAAAAGTAATAGTTTAATACTCATTACAAACTGGGTGATAAGTATTCAACCAGTGGTTGGAAGTAGCGCGCTACAAGTAGCGACGCTACTATAGTAGCTACATTTTTTAGTAGTTTGTAGTGTAGCGCACTACTTTTTTAAAAAAGTAGAGTAGCGAGTAGTTCGCTACAAAAAAAGTAGTTTGTAGCGATTTCTGGAAACTACTTTTGAATCAAGTTTAGAAAAAAAAACGCATTTTCAAACGAATCTGACTGGTGCAAGTCTTACGCGAGTAAAAGTTGCACCAATCAGATTCGTAAGACTGAAAAATTCGAGCATACCTCTAACATATAATTTTGACGTCATGTGTTGTATCTGTTTGACGCCATTACTTTGTTTGGCATAGAAACTTTCACATTTTCCCAATATTCGTTTTGAATAGAGCATAACTTAAAAAGAAAGAAACGATTTTTTTCCCGTTTCCTGCAAACTTTACTTATTAAGCAAAAAGCTTTTGGTATTAATGCCATTTGCACATGCAGTCGAACTAATATTGTTAGATACGACATTAAGTGTACACCACTTTGTCCATTCATATACTTTTATTTCTTAAATATTTCTTATAACATATCTTAAAACACTGCTTAAAAAATTTCAAATCAAAACTTAGCTGTTCTAACAAAAACATATCCACTGTTGCCAAATAAAAACTTACAAACTCTTAAAGGAAGGGAAAATAAAGCAAAGGCTTGCAACATTCTCCCACCTTTTGATTTTTTTTTTTTTTTTTACATATCTGACAAATAAAATCAAAACTTATTAAAATACTAAAAACTTTCATGCTACCAAATTGAACTTTAATAATAAAGTTAATGTCTCTAAGTAATTTAATCTTAAAGTTATACTATAGGTATTATACCTCACTTTTGGCTTGACTCGCGAAATTCCTTCTTTTTAAACACATTGATGGCTTTTAACTTTTCAATGTCCTTAGATGTAAAGGAGTCAAGGTGTATGAACTTTGCTATGAATTTTTCTGACATTTCTAGGTCATGAACCTTAAACTATCCATGCTGTCTATCTTCTCTTTTCTTACTTATTACTGCACATCCATGCTCTGAAAAATCTTCATTTCCTGAAGTTTTAAGAAGCTTATGTTTTTCATTTTCTGCACAACGAAATTTCTTTTCATGCAGAGATATGTTATCATTTTTGAAAACATTCTTTCTTGACTCAAAACTAACTAAATTATGAATCACTTTGATGTGTTTGGGTATTTCACTTTCTAGCGAGTGAACTTTTCCTCTTTCCAAAGCTTGTCCCGTGTCATCAATTAAGTTACAATGAGACCATTCTTCTTTGGGTAATTTCAGCCAATGAGGACCCTCCCACCAAGGGAATGCTATCAGTTTCTTCACTAAGGAACCTCTTGAAGGCAAGTTCGAAATATTCTGGAGGCCTGGCACATGTCGCCACTTTGTTCGCTCAGCAAATTTTCTTATATCCTCTTTCTTATCCTTATTTTCTTCATTTACATCTGTTCCTGTTTCAGCATCCTTTAATTCTTCTATAGGAGTAACAAGTTTTTCACTTTCTTCTAAAGTATTTATTTCGATTGATTGCTCACAATCAAGTTCCACTGGATCTTCATTAGTTGCTTTTTTCACTAATTAGACCACATTCTCTTCTTCCATCGCTCAAAGAGGATTTATTTCTTTCATCACTTAATTCAAATCTGCCCTTTTTATCATTCGCAGTAGATTTATTTCTTTTTTCACTTAGAACAGGTTCAATTTTCTTATCAGATGCAGTCACATTACTTTATATCTTCTTCGAAGCAAATTTATTTTTTTCGTAAACAGTTCCAACTTTTGTGTGACTCTGAAAAGTTTCATAATTTTTCTTTATATCAGTAAGCTCATCGTAAAAATCATAGCTACTTTTTTCATCAATTGGAGCAAGCTTACTTACTTCATCACTTAAAGCTTGTTCAATTTTCTTATTACTTAAAACTCTTCCATCACTCAGAAGAGGTTCACTTTTTTCATCAGTTAAAACACAATTACTTGTTTCCTCAATTTGAATAGATTTGCTTCTCTTACTTCTTAAAGCAGTTTCGCTACTCGCATGACTTAGAGCAGGTTTACCTTTTTCATCACTTTGAGTAAGTTTATTTTTTCTCTCATTTAAAGCAATTGCACTTTCTTCGTGATCTAGGGAATTATGACTTTTCTGCTCATCTTGAGAAATTTTCTTTTGTTTGTCTTCTTGAAAAGCTTCACTTGTTTCGTCAGCTTGAAAATCTACACATCTACCATCGTCTGGTGCAGGCTTACTCAGCTCATCCGTTGAACCAGGTTCACTTATTGCATCAACTGGAACAGTTCTGATTTCCACATCACTGAAGTCTGTTTCACTTATTTCACCTTTTAGAGGATGCTGATTCATTCCTTCCCACAGACTGGTATCACTTAAAGCTCGTAGATTTTCCCCTTCATGTTGAATGCCAACAACTAATGTTTGAATCAAAACTCTCTCTGAAGTACATGTTGATGAAAGAGTGCTGATTTCGGAATTTTCTTGTTTGCACTCTACCATAACTTTTGATTTCTGCTTAAATTCTGGACAACAAACAAGGTAATGCTTCCTTCCACAAAACACACATTGAACTTTGTTCTTACAATTTTTTGCTCCATGGTTTGTTTTCAAACACGCAAAGCAACAATTTTTCTCTTTCATTATTTTCAATTTTTCATCATAACTTAAATTTTGTGCTTTGTATCAATCTTTACTTTGATGAGAATTTTCACAGAATGTACAATGTATTACCTTATTGCTATTAATTTCTTTTACTCCTGAAAACAAGTTGCTCGCAGTAGGTATAATATCTTCCTTATCTTTCGGAAATTTTCTGTAGGAATCACTTTGCTTCATCCCGACTTTGCAAGGGTGATCCGTTCTTCCCCCTCTACTTCAGTTCTTAAAAAGTTTAGAAGCTGGTTCAGTCTTGCACTGTATGATTTTTCTTCACTTGCAGAATTTCTTAGCCAAACTCTTAAAATGTCTTCTGGAACACACGATTCCACAAGTGGGAATAGCATAGCAGCATATTTATCGGATGTCATCCCAATAGATTCTAATGATCTTAGGTGGGATTCAAGCTTATCATACAATTGAGTAATGTTTAGTTTCGATTTAGTAGCATTTTTAACAACTAAAGTCAAGAGTTCGCGAACATAATACTCCACTAACAGTTCCTCGCGGCCAAACCTTGCTTTGAGGCTTTCAATTGCTTTTTCATAATTTTCTGCTGTTGGTGGATAACTATCATTGATCTCCTTCGCTCTTGTACCAGGAGACATACACTGTATTAAATATTGGAATTTATCTCCCTCTTCCATTTGTTTATGTTCATGAATTCTTTTAAACTGACTCCAAAAGCACAGCCAATCTTTAACTTCACCACCGAATTTCATTAATTCCAGTTTGGGAAGTTTTACTTGTGATTTCTCATTATTAATACTAGCGCTTATCTGGGATTTACTTTCTAAAAAAGAATTTACTTAAACTAACGCTTCATCAAACTTGATTTTATATTCTTCTATAGCTTCAAATTCGACAGTATAACTTTTACCGTCATCATCTGCATTTAATGTAAGTTCTAAAATTTCGTTGTCAAGAGTCATTAAACCAGCATTAATGCGTTCTAAAGTAGCTAATTTAATCTTAAGATCACTTATTGCAATATTTTCATTCTCAAACAAGGCCATTAAATTCTTATATGTCTTAGTAAAAGATGTTCGTAACGGAGATCGCTTCTTGACAAGATTTTCCATTGCAAAACAAAAACTAAAGTTTTTCAATCAGATATTCAAAAGTACTTCAATCAGATAGTCAATATAAAAAGTACTGACCTTCTTTAAAATCACTACTCCGGGTCACCACATGTTAGGTACGACATTAAGTGTACACCACTTTGTCCATTCATATACTTTTATTTCTTAAATATTTCTTATAACATATCTTAAAACACTGCTTAAAACATTTCAAATCAAAACTTAGCTGTTCTAACAAAAACATATCCACTGTTACCAAATAAAAACTTACAAACTCTTAAAGGAAGGGAAAATAAAGCAAAGGCTTGCAACAAATATTTAGTAACCAAGATAGAAGGTGATATAAGCCCTGCGCTTCCGTTAAGAAAATTTTCGTGTAGCGGGTGAGGAATTCGTGTCAGCTGCAAAATTCGTTCCTCGAGTAAAACTCGCTCTATATAGACATTTCGCGTTAGTCGAATTGCGTTGTAGCCCTAGTCCACTGTTGTTAAAAATTGCACATTGAAGTAAAGTAATCATTTTTAGTTATGTTTCATGTTTCGGATAATTAGTAGTACCGATTGGGATATTTTTCATTTTTCTTTATTTTGTCTTTTTTACTGATTGAGTGTTGATATATTAACATATTAAAAGTCAATTATTAAATGTTGTGAGTTTTTGAGGTTATTGGCAAAAGAGAAAAATGCTGTTATTTCATTTTATCAGGGGCGTAAGAAAAGAGATGGTGTCCAGGTCTGGAACCCTAGCTTGAAACTCAAAAGCAATCAATTCCTATGAAATAACTAATGTTATCCTATGAATCCCTAACTATGAAATATAAGTTCCTTTAAAATTAACTCATATAATGAAAATTTAAGTTTTTCTCTTTTGTTGATGCACTTCATCATCTAAATCAATTTTATGTATATGTATGTCTAGTCTATGTAAAATTTAAATTAAATTACGATTGGATTTATCTCAATTTCAAGTAGCCGAGTTGCTCTTCTTGAATGAAATACTATTTACTGTCAGAAAAGGATCAAAAATTTGAAGGTTGAACTCCTTCCACTTTTAAATCCTTTCTTGCAGGGAATATTCGTGCAATTGGTAAAAAATGTTTCGATTGACGAATCGTTTCAGTAAAGGAAGAAAGAATAAATAATTTATAGCAATATTCCATGTTCAAATGAGCCAATATATCAATCTGAAAATTTTGTTAATTTTTTCATTCAATCTCAAACGGTGTGTATGTGTATGTTATTTATTTATTTAATTTTTAAAACGTAGCGAAGTAGCGACTACATTTCAAAAGTAGTTTGTAGTTGCTACATTTTGAAAAAAGTAGTTGTAGTTGTAGTTAACTACATTTGTGCTAAAGTAGTTGTAGTTGTAGTTCGCTACAAAAAAAAATGTAGTTTTTCCAACCACTGTATTCAACTAATGCCTATTTTAACTTTTAATTTATAAATTTATTATATTTATTTAGGGGAATGTTTTGCAAAGTTAAATTATCAAGATGACTGAGTTTTCTCAAAATGAACAAATCGGAAATTTGTTTTAAAAATTACAGTACATAAAAAAGAACATTGTATTTTATAATAAAACTTGCGTTAAAACAGTATTTTTTATTTTTGGCAGTAAATTTGAGTGTTCAAAAAATGGTGAAAATTTTTCACTTTGTTTTCCCATGGGACAAAGTGAAAAATAAAATATTTTTCTAACGAAATATTTTCTATTTGATTATAAAACATATTTCTGATCGAAAGTATCAGTAAATAAAAGGTTGAATGAATAAAGGAAAAGATAATGAAACAAAGTCTAATAATTAAATGAATAAATACATTAATATATGAAGAAAAATAAATGAGCGAGTAAAAGAATGAATGAATAAGAAAATAGGTGAATGAATGACTAAATAAGCAAATTACTAAATGAATGAATGTAAATGAATTAATTAATTAATGAAAAAGTAAGTGATTTATATTAACTGATTGAGTGAGTAAATGAAACAAACTATTTCACTTTAACTCGTATGTACTTGACTAGTTGTACAATTTATTTAAAATACAAATAATCCAATATTTTGCCCAAGCAAATCTCGATAAATGTAGCTACGCATTTGGAAAACTTAATTCAAAAAATTACAGAAATTTTGATATTAAAGTACAAAAGATCTTTACTAAAAACTTCTAAGAAAAACCTTCAAACGAATATTAATTTTAGCTTTTTATAATTTATTCCAAAAAAGTAATAGTTTAATACTCATTACAAACTGGGTGATAAGTATTCAACTAATACCTATTTTAACTTCTAATTCATAAATTTATTATATTTATTTAGGGGAATGTGGGGCAAAGTTAAATTATTAAGATGACCGAGTTTTCTCAAAATGAACAAATCGGAAATTTGTTTTAAAAATTACAGTACACAAAGAAAGAACATTGTATTTTATAATAAAACTTGCGTTGAAACAGTATTCTTTATTTTTTGCAGTAAATTTGAGTATTTAAAAAATGGTGGAAAATTCATTTTTTTTTGGAAGTGAAAAATAAAAATTTTTCTAATGAAATATTTTCTGTTTGATTATAAAACATATTTTTGATCAAAAGAATTAGTAAATAAAAGTTTGTTTCATTATCTTTTCATGTATTCATTCAAAGTCGAATAATTAAATGAATAAATCGATTAATATATGAAGAAAAATAAATGAGCGAGTAAAAGAATGAATGAATAAGAAAATAAGTGAATGAATGACTAAATAAGTAAATTACTAAATGAATGAACGTAAATGAATTAATTAATAAATGAAAAAGTAAGTGATTTATATTAAATGATTGAATGAGTAAATGAAATAAACTATTCCATTTTGCCCCAACCACTTTGCCCCGTATGTACTTGACTAGCTGTACAATTTATTTAAAATACATATAAGCTCAATATTAACTAAAATGTTGCTGCATTGAATATTAGGAGGTCTCAATTAATATTTAAAATGTTAATAACAAGTAATTTATGATTTTATGGTAACAAAAACATTTTTTGACTTACAACAAAATATTACAATATGAGTATCAATTTCTTAAATGTGCCTGCATTACCAAAAGCTATAATCTTTGGCGGTATTTTTTTTCCTGGCTGCAATAGATTACATATGGTACTATATAGTTAAAATAATACCAGATAGGTGGAGCTAAAAGCAGAGTAAATATTTCATCATTTCACTTTGCCCTATGTTCCCCTACTTTACAAAACTCTAATTATTTATTGTTAAATATAAGATAATAAAAAAGTTTCAAGAGAGTAAAACAAAAAGGACCCATTTTATTCACGTATCGAGATAAATTGTATGAAAGAAAGAAATTCATTTCTACTCACTGCAGAGCTTTTAAGTGTCTTTCACATTATGCAGTTTTTTCTGAGGCTTAAAATGTTTAAATTTTGAAAAGTGGAATGCCTTTCTTTTTTCATTCAACTTTGAGAAAAAAATGCCTACACTTCAAGTGAAATAAAACTGAGTGGAATTTCTAAATGTTCTTGTTAGTGTTTTCTAACAGTAGACACTAACATTTAGGTTAAATCGTGTTGAATTTCATTAACCGATGGGAAATTACACGTTGTTTAAATAGAAAAAAAAACAGATAACAAAACATGTAAAAATTGCTCAGATTTATAAACCTAGATTTTTACCACGTGTTTTCACTTGTTCATTGAATCACGTTGGGAGCACATATAGAATTTTCCGTTTCCAATATTGTGAGAGTTACAATTAACTAAGCTAAGTATAACGCGTCACAAGTTTTGACCAAATTATATTACTTATGCATAGACCATGACTGTCACCTAAAGTTCTAATTTATTATTATCACAGCTGCAAGGAGAGCTGTCTGAGGTAAGAAGAGGTTCTAGGGCTCACTTTGAGTTAATCACGTTCTGAAAGTATGTTTGTTTGGTTTTGGATAAACTTCTTGCCTCCTCAAAAGAGAGATTTAACTAAAAATAACGAACCCAAACAAAGAAAAAAGTATCAAAAATCATACACAAAAGAAAAGTGACACGAAAGAGTGTTTATTGGAAATAATGCCAATAAATTCATTCAAAAGCTCAGTAGCTACGTATTTTTAAAAACAGTGGGATTCAATATATTATGTACAAGATAATGTGGAATTAATATATCTATAACTGCTTTAATGACAAGGTATAGAAAGAATTAAATGCTAACTTTTCACTCTAAAACGTAACTTCGTATTTAGTTTTGAAAACGAATATTAGTCTATTGAACAATATAGTACAAGGTTTAAGATGAAAAAACGCATTTAAAATATTAATTTTCTACATTTAATATAGATCAATGCGTTGAGTCAATTGCAACTGAAAAACGCTTCTCATATGCTATAAAAGAAACAGCAATTTCTATTTCTCATTACTTAAATAAGGAAATCTTTATTGCTACTAAACCTCTTAAGTGGACGACAGAAAGCCGGAACGTTTTTTTCATCGAAAATCAAAAGTATTTATGAAATATTAACAACATATCAAAAAACTTTAGCAGTAAACGAGTCTCGTAATTATTAATTGCAAAAAAAAAATTAATTTGTTTCGTGTGGACGGTTGCAATCGCGCAACAAAATGCACAATTAACTTTCTTTTTTGCTTCTTTTTTTTGGGTGGGGGGAGGGGGCTTTTTTCAAAACTTCATACGTAACAATAAAAAACATGATCGGCGTCATATTAAAAACGTAAGCTGTAAATAAGTCCTGTAAATATTCTGTGAATAAGTTTCAAATATCAAAAAAATATGACGGTGGTTTCCGCAAAAAGTAAACTGTAAAAAATGTAATTTTTAAAATTAAAAAAAAGCAAATTTAAAGTAAATTATTTGCAGCACATTTTTAAAAAATGCTATGTTCGAAAGTGGTTCCAAAATTAACAATTTTCACAAAAAAGCTCATAAAAAAGGCAAAGGAATTATTTTTAAAAGAGCGCATGCGAACTGGTTTTAATCCACTTTCATTGCAATATATCGCTTCAATAATAACTTTTCTTATGAAATATGCAGTTTTCTATCTTCAATCACTACAACCGACACAAAACCATATGTTTCTTGCACCCAACTGCCGCGTCTTGTTTCCAACTATATACACTTAGTCAAATGCCACCACCAACTATTGATCATAAATGTCAAATGCAAATAAGTTTTCAAAAGATGAAAACAAATCTTGTCTTATTAAGTAGCGAACTGGATTTAGAAAGAAAAATACCAAAAGAAAGCAATCAAAACTTTCATATGAATCTATTTGTCTTTTCAGAACTTTTCTTTTTCAACAAAAACACAAAATACGGACGAAATTCAATTTAGGAGTAAACTATGAGCATATTTTGCATAATGTATTCAATTTCCGTCAAGTATGGAAATCTAAAACGTAACGTGAAATATTTCTTTATATTTCGAACAATTTATCTTGTTTCTTGAATTTTGAGCGCTCTTAAGCGTCCTCGGGGGATGTCTCTATTCGACTTTTTCCCTTTACTGAATCAAGATCCGTATTTTTAAACTCATATCTCAACATAACTCTGTTGTATGTAGCTTTGCAGTAATATTTCATTAAAATTTCAATTTGCATGTGATTAAAAACTTCAATGTGACATTTAAAAAATGCAATTGTATCTATTATTTAAAGACTCGTATTTTTAAACTCACGTAGCTCAACTTGACATTGTTATATATACTTTTGCAGTAATGTTACATTAATATTTTATTTTGTACTTGATTAAAAATCTTTGTTCAAAAAATACATCTTTATTTAATAGGAGTTTCATAAAGATTTCCTTACAAGCAGCAGCACGCAGCCTATAACGCATAAAGATGCACTATCATTTATTATTCACCGACATTGTAAAGCATTGTATAATTGAACTGATTATTTTAGTAAAGGATTATTATACCCACTATTGAAATTTTTCAGGAAGCAATAAATATGGTTTATTTCTTTCATAAATGATTTAAATTCTTCAAGAGACTTTATGACTAATCCAGCCATAAGTAGGATCTTTATTTCACCTTAAATTATGTTTCATTTTGCTACTGAAATCAATTACTTCTTTTTTTTTAAATTGACTAATGCCCTTTCTATTATCAATAACCGGAAAAAATAGTTTTGAGAGACAAAAATGGAAATGAAGTTAACCGAATTATTTTTAAATGATTTGTGATCATTGAAGATTATGTAGCAAAGTAACAAAAATAATAAGTGAAGTCTGTATGCATGAAATAAATTATCTTTTAAAAATACTTCTTGTATTTTTCTCTTTCTCATTTCTTGTTTTGGTAAAATAATAAAGTCTAGTGAAAAAATATAAAGAAAAAATAAAAACAAACAAACTAAGAATAAACAAATAGTTTCACATGAGTATGAAAATTACATTCATCATATGCATCATCCTGTGTAGGAATCTAGGAATTCCTACACAGGTTCTTTTTCTATCCTTCTTTGGTCTAATTTTGTAGACCAAGTTCAATGTACATGAATATGGTCAAAACCTTTTTGATATCAGTTACTTTCTAATACATTATGAGAATTTTCCCTTTGTAATCAATACTGGCAAAGGTAGTTCAGCTGACCAGCACATCTTTGCAATCATGAAGGTATGCTCTTGAAAACTGCCAATAAAATAGCCCTAAAACGTCCCTCGGGGTTGTATCAAATAACCGATCATTGTGAATGTTGAGAACTGAAAACAAACTTGTTCATCTCGTAAAATCGTTTTCCAGAACCTTATTTTGAGAGAAATTCTCCTTAACAATAAAGGGCACCAGTTCCAGCAGTTGTAAATTTCATTGGTTTCAACTGATTTGACGGCAAAACGTGACGTGATTTAACTCATAATGGCTGGAATTTCACAGGGTAATAATCTGTCATATCTATTTAACATATATTTTAATATCCCAAAATCCCGATAGCAGGGGCTAAACGAATGTCCTCTCGGAGGAAAGTAATGAGCAATCTTGTTACATTTCTTTAGTTTGTAGTAGTCCTAGACCCAAAAATCGTAAAATTTGGATTTTTTTTTTTTTTTTTTTTTTTTTTTTTACCATTTAAAACAAATTTCCATCTTTTTCAGCTTAAAAGGACAATTGAATCTTTCTTCTATCTTGATTAGAACGAAAGATATAATTATTTTTGTTGCATGCATTTAACTATAATATTATATACATTTACCCTTAAAAATTCAAACGCGTTTTTCTCCATGATTCAATTTTTCCCGATTTTGTTGTATTCAAACTCTTATAAGTCAAGTACTGATGAAGATAAAGCAATGAACTTTTGAGCACATATTTTTCAAACAGTTTACTTTACTTTTTATTCGGCGAATTTGAAAAGAACTATTACTGCAAAAAATATGATTTAAAAAAAAAAAGTATCTTCAAATTTTTCGAAATTGTTCTTCAAATATTTTCGATTTTTTATTGAATTGATATTTTTTAAATCGCCGCATACAAATTAAAGATTAGATTTCTTGCGTAGTTTTTTGAAAAAAATTTGAGAACCAAGAATATTTTGAGCTTTAGCTATTTAAAGCAATCCCTTAAAAATAATAATAAATAAATTTAAATATTTTTTTGTAATATTTATGATATGATATTGCTTGAATTGATGGTCAACCACTGCAAAAAATTTCAAAACTAATTTTTTTTTTTTTTTTTTTTTCAAAATATGTCCCGGACCCCCTTAAGTCTAGCAAAAAGGATCACCACAGTGAAGTTCTTACTTTGACCAACGTATGTGTCACTGAAAGCGTACAATTTCTTCGACAGTTTCTCGTGTGTTGTGAATGAAATCCACGAGAAATTAGCAAATTTCATTGAGATAGTTTCTGCCTTATCTCTCTCTATCTATCTAGGCCAGTCACCTCGACTTTTCGTTGACTCGATGTCGTACAATCAGGGTGGATTAAGTCTAAACTAGTTGTTCATCCTAAGCGGCATTATAAGCTCTGCAACTTCCCCACCCTCCTTCGAAGGAATTTATGGCTTATGGGAAAAAATAATGAAATTTGTAGCCATCTTTAGGTGTTGTGGATAATTTAAAGTGAAAGTGTTGTTTGGATTGTTTGGAGCATAATATCTCTACACGGGGATAAAAAAAAAACACTTGCCGCTTTTTTAATATAAATTTATCTTTAAAATTCACCAGCTCAAAGCTATGACATAGCAAATTCGCCACCATCCTCCAAAAAACAAAAACAAAAAAGGTCAGTACGGCGACGTGCTAAATAATCTATGCTAATTAATCTTTTCTTTACATAAGTTGCAAGTTTTTTTTTTTTTTTTTTTTTTTTTTTTTTTGTGCGGGTTGACTACGAATATGTCCTAGGTTGGACCTGAATAAAATACGTTTAGCCTAATTTAAGATAATATTGCACAAAAGTTGCATTAGATATTCGAAAGTATTTTGTAATCAAATTTCTGAGAGGAGTTACAGATATTTATTTGCTTTATCCCTAGTTTCGCCGAAATTTCAAATCCCCCCCCCTTTAAAATATTAGAAGGTATGAGTAAAAATGAAAAACAGGAGGGGGGGGAGGATTTCGTGTCAGTGACACTGGGGAGTCACCGTTTGTGTTATGTTTCGGTAAATTTGTCTTCGAAAGGTTGCGTAAATCACGTAATGTATTACTGCTATATTTAGTTTAAGATTTTTATTGGCGCAAAATTATACACAATAAGTTTTATATAAGTGACTTTATTTTTAAGAATTAGATATCCTAAATAAAAAACATTACCATATATGAAAATAAATTACTATTCAAATATACAGGGTCTTGCATATTTTTCTTCTGTATTTGGAGAGGGAGCTGTGCGAGTTGTGAAGGGGATTTGCTTATGGAAGTGGTATCGACTGATGGCAGTATATGAGCCCTTTTCAGTAGTGGCAATGGCGTGGCGCGGGAAGCATCGCTATACGTTGTGGAGGAGCATGTTCGAAATGGTGGTTTTTGATAACTACATAGCACGAACATCACGTTTTGTATCACTTTTAGCTTACATTATCCTGTTCCAGATAAGAAGAAAACGATGTTTGAGCTTATGATTTGTTGTTGTTGTTACTAATGCCACTCGGGAACACGAGTCCGAGCAGCGAGGCTACTCAACTTAAGGCAGAGAAGTAGGGTTTCTGTTTTTTCGAGCACCTAATTAAATGGAAGACCGATTTTGCTCAGACAACATACGATAGATGGCAGCACCATCTATGGACAGTTCGATAATTTAGAACCAAACCAGAAGCTGAATGACTCCTGGCTTAGCACCCTGTGACCACGAGCATATTTAACGTACCGCAGTCACCCTTAAAGAAGATGGTGGATCTTCGATCGGCTACGATCGAACCAGAGATCCTCCGGTCATAAGTCCGATGCCTTACCGATCAGATAACCAAGGGCCAGCTTCAGACTTAACTGTTCATGTGTTAATGGGGTAACTCACTGTCCCCACGCGACTGTTAATACTTCGAATTTTCTCATTCTAAGCAGCGTAGTTTTGCGTTCTCTAGCTCTCCTTTTGCATTATGGCTATGCGCTCTGAATACTGGCGTGCAAACGTAAACTTGCAGATAAGGAAAAGATCGAAAAGGACGATTTATAGAACAATTTTAGATAGAACTGATTGGGGTAACTCAGTCACCTCGCGCGATCTCTTTTGTCATTGTTAGGTGCGCGATCTCTCTCAGGTATGCAGCTGGACAGAGATTTTTCTGATGAGAATATAAAGAATGTAAGCCGAATAGGATCATGCTGACCAAGTTGGAATCGAATGCAAAGTTCTTGCTGAGTAGTAATCAAAAAACATAAATTTTGAATACGCTCCTTCGCAACAAATGACGATGCTTACCGCACCATGCCATTGCTACCGCTGCAAATGGCACATATACTGCTATCTGGCGATACCTCCGTATCCTCACCCAACGCCCCCTTAATAATATATGACCGTCGCTTTCTCACTTTTAGTAACATACAGTAAATCCCAAAAGGGGATGCAAAATCAAGGATATGTAAATTTTGGTACAGCTGCTGCTTCCACCTATCGGAAGGTATTAGAAACTAATAGCGAAAAACACAATTGGTTAATTTCTAAATTTAAATTTCGAAATCAACCAATTAACAGTTTGATTTGAATTGTTTGGATCCATCGCCATAGCAACGCCATTCTTTTATTGCCACGAGGTAGTTGCCAGTTGTACCGGAAGTCAAGTCAACGAGGGCGTTTGACAGAAGTGAACTTTTTGAGGCAAAGACATTAGGCATTTAGTATTAAGGTGGAGTTGATCTCCACCAAAACACACACAGCGCCCTCTCTAAATACGGAAGGTTAATATGCAATACTCTTTACTAAAAACGTAACTTACACCTTACAAACCTCATTATAATTGGGTTATTCCACTGGGTAACTGACTGGCCATAAGCATTTTATCACATTCCACGCAAAATATACTTTTTCTATTTTTTTCCTCTGGTTTATTATTCTTTTGAAGCAGAATTTAATATTGTAATTGATTTCTGAAAATATTTTTTTGTTGAGTTTTACATAACAATTAAAAATACGGTAACTATAGCTAACATTAAAACTCAGTATCTCAATCAGTTACAATATCTTTAACTAGATTTTAAAAATCAACCAAACAATATTTTTTTAATTTAATTACGACATTAAATTCAGTTTGAAAGGAGCAAAATGCGAAAAAGAAAAATCCGAAAAAATAATGTATATTTGGCTTGAAATTTGACGAATCCTTGTGGCTTTGAATCAAAAATGTCAGCAGTTACCAGTGGAATTAATCAATTCCTTGTTCGTTCCCGTTTATTTTCAAGATAAATCATAAAATGCTTCAAAATCAGAATGTGAGATTAATTGAACTGTACAAGGTTAGCAAAAAATAGTCCTTAAGTATAACTACGGAGTACAGTCGAAAAAATACTGGGGTATTGTTTGATTATTTTATGAAATGCTATTGATATCTCTGCCAAGTCATCAAATGTAGTCCGAAACGAAAATACGATTTTCTAATGATCGCAGTTTCATTGTTTTTCTATGCAGAATTTTATTGATATTACTTGCCTCCAGGGGATAAAACTCGATAGTTCACATAATTTAAGCACTGAATTCAACGTAAAAAATCTTTTTAAAAAATAAATGAACGAAATTTTATCGGAAATCTATAATCAATATGAAATGGTCGTCAGTGAAGAAAAAATGTCAGGCATTCAAAAATGGCATCGTTTTAGTTTACATCCAAACCGGAAAGACTTCAGAAGTTATCGAAGAGGAAATAGTTGAGCGAGCATTTTTTTTTGTTAGAAATATAAGTGGAAAAATTGCTTCGAAACAACGACCTGGCGAGGTATCGGAATGGTTTAATACAATTTTTAAAATGGTGTAAAGCACAGGTTATATGTTTCTCTCTTATACGTTTTTATTAATTATACTTTTTTAAATTGGTCCCTGCAGAGTCTAATACGGATTAACTTATACCTATTATACTTTTTTTTTTCATTAATACGCTTTTTTCTTACAGTCCCTTCTAAAATGTATAAACGGTGCTTCACTGATTACCTGTTATAAACTTTTAGGTTGCTATACACCTGTGTAAAAAGATATAATCCAATAATATTTGCTCGTCCATTTTTAGATAATTTACTCATCCATGATATTTTAATTTACTCGGTAAAAGAGGCTTGAAATTGATATAGAAAAAGAACAAAATTGAATTTTCATAAAACCGCTTCGAGGTGCTCACCCCTATGCTACGAACTAATTTTGTGCCAAATTTCATAAAAATCAGCCAAACGGTCTAGGCGCTATGCGTGTAATAGATATACAGAGATCCAGACACACAGACTTTCAGCTTTGTTTGTTATTAGTAAAGGTAAAGTAAAATAAGAAGATAAATTCTTGCTATTTACGACTTACGTCTCACAATATTTTAGCGTCATGCTTGCATGTTTTACCTTTGTACCCTAACACAGGGTGTCCTGAAAAAGTCTGACTGTTTTTAAAAATTTATAACAGGAAAACGGTAAATGATAAAAAAAAATAATTCTTGCTGAAAATTCATGTGGTGGATCGTAAATTTTTTCCCCTTGAGTTCCAAATTTTAGTTGATATTGTTTCTAATAGATGGCACTGCAGATAGTAAGCCCGTAAATCAATATATATATATATATATATATATATATATATATATATATATATATATATATATATATATATATATATATATATATATATATATATATATATATATATATGTATATATATATATATATATATAGAGAGAGAGAGAGAGAGACAATTGCATCATAATTTTTTGAAAATAATGAACAAAAGAACGAAACTATTTTCGAACAATCGTCGGCTGTAATCCCATGTCGCAATAGGAGAAAAAATCGGTGAATTTTAATTCTTCTTTTTTAACTTATCGGCTTACCATGTGCAGCGCCATCTATTGAAACATTTTTGAACTAAAATTTGGAATTCTGAGGGAAACCATTTAGGACCCACCACATGAATTTTCTGCAAGAATTTGTTTTTTTTATCATTAACCGTTCTCCTGTTATAAATTTTTGAAAACAGTCAGTCTTTTTTAGGACACCCTGTATATTAATGCCGGTATACATACATTATTTACTCAACAATCTTAAATATTTACATCTCTTCATTTTCGAGAAGTTACTAGATAATTACTTGTGCGATGTAATATATCTTACATATTTCATACTTGTATAACGTATACATTTTTCGCTGGTTATATTTCCTAAAATTATTTTTACTTCAAATATGTTTTCCAAGGTACGATACTTTAATTTTTTTTAAATACTTTGTCTTAAACAAATTCAAATACTGTCATCATGTGTGCCCATAACAGAAACATTTCTTTACATGACCTATGAAAGAAAAGATTATAAGAAAAATTAAAATGCTAAATTGTGTAAATATTTGAGAAGCTAAATATTTAAAAGGCCCCAGCTTTGTGTAACAAATTGCTACCTACCGGAGCTAAATATTTAAAAAGGCCCCAGTTCTGTCTAACAAATTTGTACCAAAAATTCATTTTTTTTCTAGCTAAAGATTTTCCAAAAATGTTTCACAAGAAAGTTTTTTGATACCTAATTTGATATTAAAATTAGTTTCCTTATTCACTAATGAAAGTAAATTTGCATAACTTTTTAATATCCCAGAAAATTGTTTCTTTTTTCTTGTGTATGTGTGCAATGTTTTGCTTTTCCAGATTTCCACTTGGGAAAAAAATCTGCTTCAATGGGAGAAACCAAGTTTTAAATTTTCTTCAACAAAACATTTGGGAAGCAAGATTTAATTATTATTCAATATGTTTACTTTCAGAAAAATACCAGATATTTCTTATCGAATGTCAGCTTTTTTTTTTTTTTTCTTTTTTTTTTTCACTGTTTTATGACTCTGTAGATGTTTTTATTTATTTAATTATTTATTGGCTTTTGCTGATTATTTAAAGTAGTTACATTGTATCGGTAGAAAAAAAAGACGTTGCACATGCACACCAAAAATGGAAACATACTATTTGCGTTCAACATTAACTTGCACAGTCTATAAATCTTGTTCAGGAACCTTTTAATGAAATAAGCAGGTTAAACATCTAATATTTTTACATAAACTTCAAATCAAACATTTATTAAAACTGCGGTTTTCAGTTCAAAATTGTTTTTTTTTTTTTCTACATAATATCTCTGTAATTCAACAAACTTATTCCATTGTTCTTCAACAAAAATATT
The DNA here is from genome assembly GCF_026930045.1 of Uloborus diversus. Classification (NCBI taxonomy): domain Eukaryota; kingdom Metazoa; phylum Arthropoda; class Arachnida; order Araneae; family Uloboridae; genus Uloborus; species Uloborus diversus. The sequence goes on from NC_072735.1 coordinate 159,080,467, forward strand.
GCTTCCCGGAAGTAAGAGTCTTGAACGCTGTGAAAATATTCATTTACAGCCCTCTCAAGCCCTTCCCAGAAACAAATTTCTTTAAGTGTCTCAGCAGATGTAACTCTGAGGATGCTTGTAGAACAGAAGGGATGGCCAAGCAAATCGTATTTCAAATTCCGCAGTTCAACCAGCGCCAACGCACCCTTGTGAACTGGTGCGTTATACTGGTGAAAGTTTTTTTTCCCTTCAAGCCAGGTCTCTTCTGTCTCGTCTCCAGAATTTTGTCATTCATTTGGTCAATATGATTAGAGTGACATTTGCCTGTAGTTTCTTTGCCCTTCGCAAGGCAATCAATTATTAGAATGCCTTTCGCACCCCAAAACACGCTGTCCAAAAGCTTTACGACAGATGGGTCGATTTCTCTCTTTTGGCGCTGAACACCAGCTTCCACCCACTGTTTTGAGTGTTATTTCGCTTCTGACGCGTGGTAGTGAACCCATATGTCTCATTCATGGTAACTAATTTATGCACAAAAATACTCCAATCCCTATTAAAACTATTCAGACATTGCTGTCAAAATCTGCTTTTGATCGGCATTCAACAAACGCAGCAATCTTGTGCTGAGCTTTCACACCCCCAATTCTTGGTGCAAGATGTTTCACACCTTTTTTTTTATCAATAACCTCACACCCTCAGGTTTCTCACTCGTCTTCCCTTGCCTATCCTCCAACACAATATTATGCACTTTTCAATGATTTTCACTGTGGTTGCAGTTTTCGGCAGTGGCTCACGTGGGTCATCTTTGGAAAGACGTGGGAGACTTCGGGGGGCCGCTGCCCTCTTTTTAACGGTTGACATGGAAGACGTCGAATCCAAGTAAACATTTTCCAATGCGGGTGAAATTTCCTAAGGGCAAATGTAATAATGCAACCAAAACGAAGAATTATATGACCGCACGAAAATCAAGTTTATCCATTTTAAAGCGAAACATGTTAGGCGACTACTGCCAAAATTCGAAAACAAGTTTAAAATTTTTATACGAACTTATAAAAAGTGCACCCAGACTGGAAATACATATTTTTGTTGTTTGGAACCCCATTTCTATGTCTGACCAAGAACGTTTTAATTCCTCATGTATGTGCTTTTTTTTTTTTAATTAGAACATTGATACTCGTCCTTCAATCTCAAATATATTTAATGTTTTAGCTGGATTGCACCGCGGACGTCCCTGTCATGGATTCGCGGACCCCCAAAGTCCGCGGACCACAGTTTGGAAAACTCTGGTTTAAACTAATAGAATTCCAATATTTTTCAATTTTTAACAGGTGTTGTTGATGTAGGTTGTACTTTTTTAAACATTTTCTTCCACCTTATTGCTGAATGTGTCTCTCGTCGGAAACGATGGTTGAAATTTAGCACACACTTTCCTTCACGTGCTCAAATATCACTCTCATTTTAACTAAAAATGCATTAAAAATATTGAATTTATGAAAATACTAGTGATACCCGCACGCATTGCCCGTAATAGAAAAATCATAAGGTCTTTTGGTTTGCCTGTATATTTACAAATAATGTATGGTGAATTTTCTCGCCAGTTGGCTTCTACCTATCTTACGGTTCCACGTTATGATAATTTCGTATCTCGCCAATTGGCTTGTGCCCATGTTACGGTTCCACGTTATGATAATTTCGTAATTTACTCGTCCATCTTATGATTTTTTTTTCTTAAAATTGGAATAGAAAAAGAACCACATCGAATTTTCGAAAAATCGCTTCGAAGTGCACACCTCCATGCTACATACTAAATTTGTGCCAAATTTCATGAAGTGAGTCACAAATTTTTGTGACTCACATGTTTCATATCTTGCTATTTATATAATTCCGAATGCAGTATTTTGAAAATTATTTTTTATTGCTTACTATCATCTTACTTCTTCTGCATATTGTCAATCTGTTTAGCATGGGAAAAAAAACACACTACCTCTATTCCTTTTCGTTTTCTGTCCCACTTGCAACTGAAGAAAAAATGTTGTCATGAGAACTCAATAGTTTCTTTTTTCTTTTAAATTTTAAATAGTTGTTTCTTACAAAAAATAGAACAGGGCTAAAAATTTACAGTTAACTACTAAATTATCAGACTGGAAAGTACACATGAAGCGCGTTAAATAATTTTTATTGTTCTAGAGTCCTTGAAAATAATTAGATAAGTCTTTGAAAATCCTAACCAAAGTGGGTTCCAATTTTATTTCGTATCAAGTGCATAAATTATGAATTATTCAAACGGGCAGTAGTATGTTGCTCTCTTGTAACCTATTTTCTAAATCTGTACACCATTTCTTTAATTTGTACTGTGTGTTATCTAAATTTGCGAAAGAGTACATAAATTTAAGAAAGCTTTCTTTGCCTACTTCTCTCCTGATATTTTTGTAGTTCCAACTACGTCTTATAAGGCTTCAAAATACAGAATTTTATATCTATTTTTCAAAATTACCTCCGGGGGAGAAACCCCCAAGCCCGGGCCCCCTACGATTGGGGATATTCTTTACGCTGCTTAAAGGGGAGTCCTGAGTCACTCTCTTGATACCATTCCCCCTCTTAAAGTCAAACCCAAAAAGAACATTACAAAAAATGTTTAAAAAAAAGTAAAAAGCATTGCTGTATGTATCAGAGGAAGGAGACAAACATAGTAAAGGGGAAAAAATAATAAAAAAACTACCACTTTCACCGCTGAGAAAAACGTTGTATCCGGCCCTGAATATTACCCTCATTTTATTTCGCAGAATACAGTCGAACCTCCTCAAAACAAACTCCAAAGGATCTATAAAATCATGTCGTCTTAACCGTAGTTCGTCTTATCCGAACAACAATAAACAGCTAACAATAGGACATTGCTCAGAAATGTAATTCGTCTTGTCAGTAAGTCGTTTCAAGCAGGGCTATGGAGTCGGAGTCGGACTGATTTTGGGGTAAAGGAGTCGGAATTGGAGTCGTCAGAAAGTATGCCGACTCCGACCTTCTTTTTTTCTTTCCTTTTCACTGACTCTCCTTGCATTTTTTAAAAACTGACTACCAATTGGTTCGATTACATGCGTAAAAAGATACTAATGTGAAAATAACTGCCCTTATGGTAATCAGCTAGCTTGAGTGCTTACCGAACTTTCTGTAGCTGTCCCCTAGTTTGCTTGTTTTTAACTTAACTAATAGCAACTGCCAGCAACCGGTTTTGTTGCCTAACATTTTCAAGTAATCACTTTCAAATAAAAATAGAAATATAGTGTTTAGTTCGATCTCAATCATAAAATAGTAAAAGAAACGTAACAAATTAGTAAGTCGAGGACCGTAGGTAAGGTTGAAACGTTTAAGGGTGATCGGCAAATTCAAAGAAGTTCTGGCGCGAAAGCACGAATCCAAAAGATTCGATGAAATAATCTAATGTTTTTTTCTTTATTAAGACTATTTCTATAAGCTTGGTTCTCACTAAAAAGTATGGAACAAAATAAGTGTAAATGATTTCTTGATTACAACACTCAATACTTGTAGTTAATCTTGAAATCTTCATATTAAGTTTAATTCTAAAGCAGCCGATAAAATTTAAAATTTAGCGAAGAAGAAATGTAGGTATGGTAAAAGCTATTCGTACAAATTTGTATACCGCCGCATTTTGTGTAAAATTAGCTCCTGACGTATATGAGCTCTATTTTCGTTGAAATTTTATTGATGAAATATAATTTAAAATATATTCGCGAAAATTTTCAGAATTAAATTACTTATATTTTTTATAAAATCTGAAATTAACTTTGGGTGTCATCTACCAGATGGGTGTCTCCCGGGGCAAACCACCCCCTCTTAAGAACTTGGATTTAGAAAAAAAAGCTTTTTTTCTCTCAAGTTACAGCTTTCAAAAATTGAATACACACGATTTGAGCAATATCTATTTGTTAAACATTAAAGGGTGGAAAATTACAGATAATCCTTTTCAATTTTTTTAAAAAGGGATTTTGAGCCGTCTCACTTTTTAACTAGTAACTATTGGAAAATTTGATTTTTAAATTGAATTTCTAACGTTGTATGCGTATTGGATTTACAGTAAAAAACAAAATGCGAAATTTTCATAAAAAGGAATAAATGTTTCAATTTCTGTTTAGAGGTCTTCCCCCTTCCTCTGAAGGGAAAGAGGGATTGAAAAAATACAATTAAAATAAATTTTTTTAAAATCTGGAATCGGAGGTTTCAAAATCCAAGAGTCGGAGTCGGGGTCGGAATCTGTCATTTTCCTTCCGACTCCGCAGCCCTGGTTTCAAGCATGTTCGAGTTAATAAGATTTGACTGTATCAACGGGGAACAAAAGGGGTTTGCTTCTCGTTCAAAGTTCGCTTCAAGTTCACGCCTGCAGTATCTATTTCAACCAATGATTGGAAGTGTTTATAGCTTAAGGCATTATTAAACATTTAATGCCGTACGCACACGTAACAACATATCCAAAAGCCGCTGTTCTAGAACGAATATTTTGACAAACTAATTTACTAATGGAGAGGGAAAAGTAAATAGAAAATGAGTTACAATGAAGAGGTTCATCCAAGATCATTTCACTAATCGATGCATAAAATATCGGCCTCTGCCTTTTCATAACTTTAGCTTACAAAGCCGGAAGCAATAGTTTGGCAATAGAACCGATTTGCTACTTATTCTAAGTGAAGTTGCTGAAACTTTTCCTATCGTAACACTCCTCAATTTAACTTTTTTCAAACAATAAATTTATAAATGTGATGCTTTATTAGTCACCAATTCAGCAGTTATCTGTGTAGGAATAATTAGTTGTCAATCATTAGAAAAAAAATGCAGTGCTCATAAATATAGCAGAGTTCATAATAATAACAGGGTAAAAAAAACTGATTTCTTCAAAAACAAGTTTGAATACACGCGCAACCTTTCGTGAAATTTACTCGAGAATTTTATGCTTTTATTTTGGTTTTGAATGATCATTATTTATATATTATTTATATTATTATTGAATGGTGATGTTTAACTCAATTCTTAAAACAAAATAGTTTTTTTTTTTTTTTTTTTACTATTAAGCATTTTAATGCAGCGATTATTTGATAAAGAAACCCGAAAAGAAAAGTTTGATTGAGTACTTATTAACTCTTCAGAAACAAATATAGACATGTCTGCTAAAGAAGAATAAAAATCAAGTTTTTGTAATACTGAGAGATTAATATCAAAAATTGAAAATTGTTGCAAAAAGAAAAATTGTTTTGTAATTGATTTTGCTTGCCACCCCTTTAAAAATAACACTTATCGCTGCATTTTGTGGACACAAGCATAACACATTTCCAAACAATGTGAAAGTTGTATGCAGAGTCAAGCATATAACTTTCACATGTAATCACAAGCATACAACTGTCAGAGTCAAGTCTCTGACTCAACTCAGAGTCTGATACCAAGTTGTATCAGAGTGCATTAACATAGAGTGTTAAAAACAAAGTTGTACCTAATGTGACTTAATTTTTCTTTTGGTTATCTAGTATTATGTTCCTGTGTGCATGTATCATATTAGTATTTGTTTTTTAACCTGTTGCCCAGAAATTAAAAAATCAATCATGGTTTGCCAAGATCTGCGGACGATTTAACACTTAATTATAACTACTTAAAAGAGGAATATATATATTAGATAGGAGGAGAGGTCCTGTATAGAATATAGATTTCATTTTATTATAGAACACAAAGAATAGAAGTAATGTCTCAATAAGCGTTGTATCTTTAGCCCGTTTACATTGGCCAAAGAACCGGCTCAGTACAGAAGCGTGATAGTAAAATCCCCCCCCCCCAAAAAAAACAGGGGAAAAGAAACGGTTAGGGCACATAGAATTCAAGATCTACTCCTTACTAGATACAAAGCGATATAGTTCAGAGAAAGTATTAGGCACATCTACAGGGTTTTATGTACACGGTTGCCATCGAAAATTCCAATTCAAACAATCAGCTGCAAAAAAAAAAAAAAAAACTTGAATATTTCACCTTAACTTTTTATTGGGAGCAGTATCAATGATTTACATATACTTAGAGCTATGTTTCATGCTAATAACTTAATTGGTTTATATTTAAACGCCGAATACCTTTTGCAGTCTAATACCTTTTGCAGTAGGATGTATCTTTTTACTTTTCACTTGACTAACCAAACTGAAATATTTCTTAACTTCTTAAAAATTGCAGATAACATCTTGAAACTATTTACGCTCATTAAGAGCACAGAACTATGAAATATTTTGCATTTTTAAGTTATGATCCCAGTTACTGTCTGTGAATGGTTGGTATGGAATATTCATACGTCCAGTTAAGACTAGTCAATCTGAGTGAGGGGGGGGGGTGATTAAAATGTGATGCGTGTGTTTCGTTTATTTCAACTTGGCAAGGCGCAATTTAAAGACTAACATATCTGCAAAAGTTTACAGTCCTGACAATTAATAGAAGCTTTCATTTTCAGCAGGGAACCAGATATTAGCTTTTCCTTCTTATCAGTGTTCAGGCAGTAGAGTGACAGTACCAGTAACAGACAGTCATAAGTTTATTTATGTTTTGTGATAAAAATTTCCTCGTTGGGTAGGTATTCAGCTATTGTTCATTTGAATTGAAAGGCTTTTGTACTAGAAATGAAGAACGTTTGTATATTTTTAAGGGACAAAGGGAATTTTGTCTACTACTCATCCAGTCTGTTACTCATCCTTTTAGCCTGTCTGTTACTGGATATCATCAGATTTTTCGGTGTCTGTTACTAGGTTTCGGATCTTTCTTCGAAATTGAGCAAATAAAAATAGAATAGACTAATTTAGAGGATCCAGAAGCAGCCAAACGTTAGATGAGATGTAATTGCATAGAAGAAAAATAGTTTTAAAAATCTAAATGTATTAAAAGGGCCAGAAAATTGAGTTAGCCTGAGAGCGATGTTTTAAGCATGTCTGTTACTGGTGCCGTTACCCTAGTTCGTCAATAACTGAGACAAGTACTTCCGAAAATATAGCGCGTGAATGTTTTACAAGTGTCAGGTAGTAAATATAAAATCCGTATTTAAAGCAATGACTTTTTTTTTTGCTGCAGATATATTCCAATGTTCTAACTAGCGCAAAATACGTAAAACTGAAAAACAATCTTTTACCTTTTTTTCGGGATTGCAATACCGGTATACCGAATAACGATATTTCGAGCAATTTTGCAATTTCGTAACATCGGTATTTGTTGAGATAAAATACCGGTATTTTCGGTATTAGTTGAAAATAATAAATAGTTTCAATTAAAGAATTTTCAATCTAACGTATAAAATATCTACTTATATTTTAAATGTACATTTATTTTTTCATGATATAAAACCAAAATCAATCTATTGATACAAAAATTTGTGTTCAAAAGCACGAACCAATAGAATATCATTAAACAAAAAGTAGCGGAAAGATTGCAAAATGATATTTTCATTATTAGATGGTGAGATAAATCGCGTTTTTGTGAACCATGTTTTTATTTTTTCTATTTCCCTGATCATATACTTTCCCTTTGTGGAAGTTAATTTCGAGTGCAATTTTGAAGGTATTTGCTCTATGAACAATTTATTCCAACCATCAATTATAATAATACTTTGTATGTTCTTTAAATATTAGGCTCAACTGTACCGAATTTTAGCAAAAAACTTTTCCTTGTTAATAAAACAAATGGTAATTTGTTGTCACCGGTATTGGTTGGTTGTCATGTCTCGCTTTATGCTTGGCAAGATAATATTTAGAAATTATATAGTGTCTTCAAAATATGCATAGGGGTTAAGCACAATCATTTGAAACATATTTTCAGATCTTTACATAATTATAATTTTAAAATTTTTTGAAGAGAACGCGATAACGAATAAGAGACATTAATAACAGCAAATTTAGTCATGTTTATCGTAAATTTCAAATCAAAGGGCTAATAATAAAAATATACCAACCTCTCCTGCTCAAGAGAAAATGATGTGAATATTAGAAAACACACAAAATGATTTTTCTAAATATAATACGGAAGAGATCGAATAATTTGAAGATGAAGGACGACTTCTAGATAATTAGAGGAGATGTATCGCGTATTGTTAACAGTACCACTGACCTGCGAAAATTCAGTAAGGGTATTTTCAACGGTAGGAAAGTTGAGCACGAAATGAGTTCCAGGCTTAGAGACAATTCAACAGATGCATTATGTTTTTAACTATTACTAATTTTTATTATGACATTTGTAGCAGTGAGAAGCAAAGGGATATAAGTAGACTAAAGTTTTGAGAAAATCACATTTGAAGTTCTGATCTTAGGTACATTGATTTTTTTTTTTTTTATAAATCATGCTGTATATCAGAACCCACCAGGACTACTAGTTCCATCTCTGCCCCAAAACAGAGGAGAGATTCTCCTACCATTTGTACTGGTTATCTCCGAATTTTTAATTTTTGCACTTATATCCCTTTGCTTCCCACTGCCTCATTTGTTCCTTCATTTTGTATTTGTTCACAACACGTTTTCATCAATAACACAGTTTTTGTACAAAATTCTGAAATGTGGCAACGAAACAATATGTTTTCAAGCATTTTTTTAAAAAAATTTCAAATACCGGTATTAATACCGGAATCCCGGTATCACGTTTTTAAAATACCGAATACCGTTATTGAATTGTCAGTCCGGTATTGCAATCCCTACCTCCTTCTATTGCGAACAATGTCAGTTTCTTAAAATTGTGACAAAATCAGAGTGTAATATATATAGGTGTATCACCTCAAATGATGCGTTACATTGTTTGGATAATAATTATAATACTAAACTAAGACATTTATTTTAAATAGACTGTTTAGGAATTCAAATATTAAAAACCAAAATAAATGGTCGATGTCTGGAGTTTTCAGGAAAAAACTTCTAAAAGTTCCTTGAAAATAATTTTAATTGTTAAAATGTGTATCAAAAATAATTTCATGTGTTTTTTACATTTTCAGAAAAAAAAAGAAAAAAAAAGTTTTTCCGTCTAGACTAAGTGCCCTGAGGCTGTAGAAGAAAAAATTGCCAACCGATATTGATTACTCGATAGCTGCTGGGAGTAAAAACTTCAATTAGATGCAAAAAAAAAACACTTTCCATAAATGATGTTAATTTTTTTTTTCTGCTTAAAGTAACGTCAGCACATTTGTAAGTACCAATGAATCTGAAGAAGAAAAAATAAATGCGATTTAACTTTTAATTATCGTTTCTTTAATTATCTGAGTCTGAGAGTCATAGATGCAAGGAGCATACTTTTGATTATAGCACTTTGATATAGCCTAAAGCAATAATCAGTGCAATTCATTTCCATTAATATAATACTTAATTCTAATCCGAAAGCTCAAATTAATTATGTGCAATAAAATGAAGCAAATTTATTTAATTCAATTCAAGTTTTTAAGCCAATGTATTTATTACATTTATTCGTTAATCTTTTAAGGTGAAAAGGATTTTAAGCATATTCAAATATCTTTAATTTCTTCCAATAAAAATTACTGAAAAAAGTCTATCAATAAAAATGTTTATTAATAAAATGTGTGTTATTAATATTAATTAATAACCATGTGACTAGCTACTTCGTCCGGCGAACCAAGGGTAACTAAAAAATAGAAGTGATGTCATGTGGCATATGTTCTGCACCGAGGATCTTATAAAAGAGGATTGAATAAGTGAAAATTTCCCATCACTGTAATGACAACACACAGTCGCAAAATCTCTCAATAGAATAAAAATTTAGGAGCAAAAACTTCCCACGCAAATAAGGACAAGAGTTCATAAATTAACACTCCCCTTAAAAATTATCATCAGAAATAATATATTAAAATTTATATAATAATGTAATATTACTAAATACATACGCTGTAGTAATCTCTAAATATTACTATACAGCGGCAGCTGCTTATGTGAATCACGTTTGTACTAAACAGTTTTGATTCCATAAAGCGGTTGATTCAATAAAGCAGCAAATTCAATAAAGGTGGATTTTGTTTTGTTTTTGACGATTTGATTCATTAAAGCGGTTGATTCAACTAACCACTGATTCAATTAACCGGCGTCCACTGTATTTAAACATAGAAATAATTTTTAAATAAAGTCAACATTTCATTCAATTATTTCACTCAGATGATAAAATATATCCAATTTAAAAGAACAAGATTTATTAAGATTTACAAAATACTTATATAAGTCCTATTCTAGAATACGTAAGCTCTTCCTATTCGGCACAAAGAGCTAACTGGCTGAGAGTAGCTTTTACCTTTCCAATGGTACAAAAACGGTATGGCAATTTATTCCTCTAGAAAAAGCAATTCAGAACGTTTCAATACCCACTTAAATAATGTCATTGTAGTATTTATATCCTGCAAAGGTGAGACTGGACCAAAAGTCCTCCTCGAAAAATTTCCATTCCTTGTGTACTTCGTTGTACTTTTAACTCCCGGCCGTTTTTGAGGAGACAGCGTTATGCACACAAAAAGAAAGGTGCAAAAAGCCAGGTAGAAAATAAACGATTGTTGTAAAGAAAAAAAAACAAGTTGCAATAACATGATAGCATTTTTTGTTGAATAAAGATATGAATGACATACAAGATAAATGAAAAACTATCATATAAGCTTAGTGCTACAATATGATTAAAGTAAAAAGCCAACGTAAATAAAGGACAAATTTTGAAGAAAATACAGAATACAGCAATATCAAGGCTACAATGGAGCCTCTTCATCAGTGCAGAAAGCTCACCAACAGAACCGAAAATCGCGAGAGAAGTGACAACAACCACGTGAAGACCGGTATTAGTACCAAAGGTCAACCAATAGGAATTCATGACACAAGACAACAAACAACCAATCAGTTTGACATACTGTTTGCTGTTGGTTGTTTGTTGTCTTGTGTCCTAAATTCCTATTGGTTGGCCCTCTTCGGTATGATTACCAATGTCTACGTGGTTGTTGTCAGTTCTCTAGCGGCTTCCGGTGTAGGTGACTTGTGCAGGTCTTAGTGTTGGTGAGCTTTCTGCAATGATGAAGAGGCTTCATTTTAGCCTTGAAATAGCTGTATGTTTTAAAATAAATTTGCGTTTTATTTACCTTGGTTTTTCACTTTAATCATGACATACAAGATGCTCAAAATGTTTACCGCCCCGAATATAGTGTTAATAAGTCTCCTCTGAAACTCTATATATCGTGCTCGAGTTTTTTGGAGCCCATTAGTGCATTAATCTCCTTTCTGGTGGCCAATTTAAGGTCCTGTAACTAAGAAGAATGTTTCCTAAAGATCATATCGTAGATGTGAGCCCATAAGAAGAAGTCACTGGGATGTAGGTCCAGACTGTATAGAGGGTCAATCCTTTCCCGTGTTTCTCTCGCAACTAATGGAGTCAAACTCTCCCAAACGTAGTATCGTTTCAAGACATGTGAAGACGTTAGCAGTTCTCTTTGGAGCTCCATCCTCTATGAACCAGTACCGGGGTGTCAAGTGTAGACAGTTCACTTCATGGCCAAAATGACACTCTTGCAACTCTTAATACTTCACTCCTGTGACTATAGTTGGAGCAAATCAAACCTGGAAGCATTGTCAAAGCTACGTAAGCTACGTAGAACCTAGTTACAGCAATACGATGCAGCCAGGTTAGGCTGACCCCAACTGTAGATCGCGAATGAATATTAGACTACTAAAATGAATAAATTAACTTACGTTTTGATGCACAAAAATTACAAATTACTGCAGACACGTGCTTCGGTGTTTCAAGGTACACCTCTTTCAATGCAAAGAAGTGAGGGCTTTTGAATGATAAGTCATCCCTCTTCGACGCTATGGCACATCACGCGACCTTTTGCGGATACTTTTGTGAGACGAGGGTGAAGTAAGATGAGGATTTTCCGTACTCCAAAGGCACCCCTTTCGATTGCGCAAACTGCTTCGGAACCGACTTTATTACGCTACACGCAAGGTTTTGCCCGTAGTAGAAAATTAAAAGGTCATTTGGTTCGCTTGTATATTTACAAATAATGGATGATGAATTTCTCGCCAATATAGCTATGTTAATTTGCTCGCCCACGTTATGATAATTTACTCGTCCATATTATGATAATTTACTCGTATACGTTATGATAATATGTTCGGTAAAGTGTTTTTAAAATTGGAATAGAAAAAGAACAAAATCTAATTTTCAAAAAACCGCTTCGAGGTGCTCACCCCTATCTTACGAACTAATTTCATGAAAATTGGTTGAACGGTCTAGGCGCTATGCGCGGAACAAGCATTCAGACAGCGATCTAGAGAGAAAGAGCTCCAGAGGGACAGAGATCCAGACTTTCAGCTTTATTATTAGTGAAAATAGTCCAGGCCGGTATATCGGTAGACATTTCGAGAATATTGTATGTTAAATGTCAATCCTATCTTTAATAAATAAAATAGGCTGCATATCCTTGCGTGCTGTCTTTTTTCGCAGCGATTGCTTAAATCTGTCATGTTTTATGGACCGCCCTATATATATATATATGTGTGTGTGTGTGTGTGTAAATATAGATCTTCCAACTCTCGTTGCTTACACAAATAAGACAAGTCCTTCTCTTCGACGACACTCACATTTAATTTCACACTAAATTCAAGTACAAGTACGAACACACTTAAACACAAATAGTTGACAATGAAGTATAAGTTCCCATCTGGAACCATAACATAATTTTCTACAGAGTTCCCGTCTGGAGCACTTGCTTGTTTCGACTCAAGTCTCCGACTCCCGTCTCTCTCACGCGTTTTCTCACTTTGGAAAGTTTCTGTCACAAGAGGGCGCTTTGTACAACAGTTCTTTACACAAAACAAAAAACAACACTGCAAAACGAAAGTTCATATATATATATATATTAGGGTGGTCCAAAATTTCGAAGGTGAAAATTTTTTGAGTCCTACCCTCCCATTTTGTTCCAATGTATTAAAAAATAAATCAGACAAAATTTGAAAACATTTCGATAATTTTTAGAGGTAGCCCAACACAGATAAAGTTTTCATCATTGCTAAATAGAACGCGTACCTCACACGACCATTGACCTCACTAAGGTAATTGCTATTTTTATTAACAAGAAAACAATTGCTTTACAAAATTAAAATTTTATGTAGAGACTTAACAATAGCCATTATGAAAATACTTTTGTCAATATACAAGTAAATACATAAAATCTATTCCTTTAACAGTTGTGATCGAATAAATTTTCAACTTGTTGTTGCTTATGTATGTATTCTTAATTGTTTTGGTTTTGATTTCACCACTATTGGAATGGTAGTTTGCACTTATTTTTGAAATGCATAAGTCTCATTACTTTAAAATAACTGAGTATGGCAAATACATCAATTAGATCAAAATCAGAGGTTTATCTTCTTAGTTCAACCATAAGTGAGCTGACAGGTAGTAATTTACCTTCAATTCCTATGGCATTGGGAATGTTTCTTCATAGCCATATTGAATTAAAGAAAACCGTAAGAGAATTTTCAAGAAATACAATAGAAGAAATAACAAAATTTTGGCAGAAAGCCTGAATACTCGTACAAAGACCCCAAAATTGTCAGCCCAAGTTAGAAAAACTTTATTAACAATGGAAGTTATTGAAAAAAAAAACCAGAAGTACAATGACACAAAAAAGATAAAGAAGGTGAGCTTTGCAGGACTGAGGCCTAACTGACAAAGTTTCTGCAATGTGCTTTGACACAACGAGTGTCAATACCGGGGAAAGCAAGGATACCCATGTTTTACTGGAGCAAAAACTAAAGAAAAGGTTGCTATATTTTCCATGTCGACATCACATTATGGAAATAATTCTTGGTGCGGTGTTTAACAAATGTTTGGGTTTTTCTTCCACATCAGACATACCTTCTTTTAAACGATTCCAGGCCTACTGGGAATTCATAGACAAAGACAGATACATCATAGGCATCAACAATAAGGACATTTTAGCACAAGTGACAGATGTAAAGGATGATACAATAGTATTTGCTGAAAGAGTACTATATGATACGCAAGTGAGAGATGATTATCGAGAATGTCTTGAACTATGCTAAATATTTCTCGGTAAAGCTCCTCCACATGGTATCAAATTGGCACCTGGGGCTATGCATCATGCTAGATGGATGTCCAAAATTTTGTATTGTTTAAAATATGGATATTTAGCTGTCAATTTACCATCACGTCAATAGAAGAAAAGGGATTGCAAAAAATATGCATACTTGTTGTACGTGTGTATTTAGAGGCTTGGATGACTGCTTCTATACCTCAAATGCACCGTATAACGATTTTAATGAAATCTTTATTGAAGTATATAAAGATTGTTGAAGACATAAGCAAAACTGCAATGCAGAAATTTGCCAATCACCTGTGGTATTTGTCAGAAGATCTCGTTGCATTAGCCCTTTTTGCCAATAAAGTGCCACACTGCATTAAAAGACGGTGAAGGCGATGAATGAAGTAAACGGGAAAAATAATGTGGTGAAGCGCCCTAAGATTTTGCTGAAACATTTTAGGGATATGAAATTTGAAGAACTTGTGACAAAGGGGTCAATTTCATTTTTTCAAAGCATGGGTTTACCTGATACCTTCATTCATGTAGATCCAGAAATCTGGGAGCTTCAGGAGGATTTTAAGAAAGCAAAAAGGATTATTCAAGGAATTTCAGTGGTTAATGATAATGCTGAAAGGGTTATAGCCCTTATAAAAGAGTTTAATGGAAAAATGACACCCAATGAAGAACAATTCCAATTCTTGTTACAAGTTGTCGAAGAACATTGGACGAGCTTATAACGGATGTAAAATTGCAGAGTTTGTAATGTGTACTAAGGAAAGTCATATACATAACTGTTGAAATATTATTATTAAGTAACTACTTTTTACTTACAAAATGCTGGCAATTTTAATTAAATAAATTATATAATTTTCCTAGCGTCAATTTTATTTCTATCTGCATTTATGGCATAAAATGGTAAAACGCGGAACTTTGAGGCTGTTGAGCTACCTCTAAATGTTAAAATTATGAGCTCAAACTTCACAATAATTATTTTTTACTCAGATGGAACCAAATGAGGGGGTAGGACCAATAAAAAACAGGAATTTTTTAAAAAGGGTCTTTTTTGGACCACCCTAATATATATATATATATATATATATATATATATATATATATATATATATATATATATATATATATATATTTATATATATATATATATATATATATATATATATATATATATATATATATATATATATATATTTATATTTACATGCAGACATACATACATACATAAAAGTATGTACACATATATACAGTTACTACATTAGATTGTAATATAGAGATTAGGTTAATATATAAAATTTTAGGTTTGAGGAAACGCAAAAAAAAAATGCTGTACTAAATTTTTTTAAATATTATTTAGAACAAAAATTCTACTATACTGTACTCAATCATGACAAAACACATTAGATGACAACTCGTGGCTGAAATTCGAACACTTTAAAGTGTCTCAATGACATACTCAAGCTAAGCCTGAACTAATTTCTCTTAACACGCCCCCAGTGGAACTTCTTTGTTTATGATGTATCTTTGTATTGGACTTCTCTTTTATCTTTTAATAGTCATTTTGCTCTTCACCAAAAGCAAGGAAGAAGGAAAACAATTCGCATAAAATTCATTTAACAGTACTAAAATGCACGCCGTTGCATGCAATCCTATGTTTAGTTTAATTTTTGTCAGTACTAGTACGATTGCGTTGTTTCTGAAAGTTTAAAAGTATTTTTTCTGAAAGAGCATAATTAAAAACATTTTAAATAATTTGACAAAGTTTAGTTTTTTTTTTTTTAATATTTTAATCGGTGCGCAGATTCAATTTCATTCTTTACGCTTCTGCTCATGACATCACAAGTAAAGAATATCATTCACTGATGCCATCACCGCAGAGCGCAATATTTTGGTAAAGATAAAAATATTATAGCGCAATAATACTATTGAAGTTCCTATTTGCTTCAGAAAAATAGTCATTCAAAATTCTCATCATGATTGCTAGTAATATAACCGTTTAACAGCAGCCTTTTTTTTAACAATGCGTAAACATTCAACGCGCCAAAGTACATCACTTGTGACATCATAAAGACCACGCCTTACTTCCAGAGTCGGACAGGATAAAAAATTATACAAAAAATAATTATTAAAAAAATAAAAGTTTTTCTGGCTCCGTGTTTTTCCTTTTTACTTTCTTCTATATCTAATATATAGAAGAAAGTATTGGATTCGTGCAAATTTTCGAATTTTGACGGATTCGAACGTTTTGAGGTGTGCTGAGTCCATTTCGACTATTTTTGGAAAATGTCTGTCTTTCTGTGTGTGTGTGTGTGTGTGTGTGTGTGTGTGTGTGTGTGTGTGTCCGTTGTCACGCTTGTGTGTGACAAGTTTTTTGTGGCTACTCTACAGCAAAAACTACCGCATGAAATCGAACGAAATTTGGTAAACATATGTGCCCCTATGTGAACTTGTGCCCATTGGTTTTCGGCGCGAATTCCTACAAGGGGGAGGGGTGGAGCAACGGGACGTTTTTTGAGTTACGCGTGCTTGCTTTTCCTCAGGAAGTAACTGGCAGAATCAAACAAAATTTGGTCCATATGTTGCCATTAACAGGAACAGGTGCTGATTCAATTTTGGTGTCAATAGCTCAAACGGGGGTTGAGCTATTGAACGTTTTTTGTCGTCAATTTTGACAACTGTATCTCAAGAAATAATGAACGGAATGAAAAAAAAAAATTATCGGCAAGTAGACCTTAGTGGGTATAAGAGCTGTTTTTTTTTTTTTTTTTTTTTTGGTGTCAACAGCTAAAAAGGGGGTAGCGCAATCGCCCATTCTTTTTTTACATTGTGAGTACAATATCTCAAGAAGTAATGCTACGTTCTGGTTGAAATTTGGAATATATGTGAATCCATATGTAAACAGGCTTTGGTTCAATTTTGACGCCAATCGCTCCAAGAGGTATTGATTTTTTTTTTTTTTTTTTTTTTTTAATAAAAATAGCTTTATTAATGCAACAATAAGAAAGATAAATTGTAATAGATTGTCGTCTGCGTATTTCTCGTGATTTTAATTGTATGGAAATGATCGGAAATATTATCCATAGACTAATAATAAGAGTAGACTCAGCTTTCTCAGACTTGCTGAAGAAAAAATTGGTTCATGGATACATCATGTGACTGGTGGAAGGCTTGGCGAAATACTTTGGCAGCATGGTTGCTAGATGGCAACATTATAAGTTTGGCACTCGACATGTATTTTAAGACATAATGAGTATTCATTATAATTATTCCAGGTCCTGAGATTGAACTGTTTTTCTTTTAGTTATGCATTATTTTGACATTAGTAATTAGTTTTTGATCACAGTTTTCAGTAACTTTTATTTCATTTGGAACTGGTACGTCAGCGTTGGCGTGAACGTAATGGCGTAAACGTTTTGCGTTAACGCAAAAATGTACTAATCGGTATCTTAAATTGAAACTGTGGGTAAAAATCTTACCGTTTGCCGATTCTTTTTGGGGCGCTTGCATTTTTAATTGCTTAGAGAGTTATTGAAATTGACTAAAGAAAATGCACAATACTATCTAAACGAAAAACTCACTATATTAACAAAATATTTACAACTTAGAGAATAAGAAATTTACAAATCGGACTCCATAAAAGATCATTCTTCCGTGTTCCATCAATTCTATTTATTTTATTTCTCGCGGGCGTTGATCGTCTGCTACGATCAACGCCCGCTGTTGCTATAGAATATCCACCAGTCACATGGTTTGGTTTATGAGCAGCAAAAGGGTTGCCATAGCTCGGTCTACTTTTATTATTAGTCTATGATATTATCTCAATGATTTAAAATTTTTAACTGTTGCCATCTTATGTTTGTTAACAAATAAAATATTTGTAATTAATTCAAGCAAGGCTTTTAAAATAACTTTCAATTTTCGCTCTTTGCTTTGCTTTTGCAATAATTCAGACATTGGGATGGTCGTCAAGTTTTTGCATATGTAATTTTGTTTTTGTTGGGAATATTGCTTCCTCGTCAAGCATGGGGAGCGATCAGAAATACAAAAGAAAAATATAGAAGAAAGTTTCGTGATGGCCACAACATACTAGTTTTTTATTCTCTCGATTTTAGTGAGTAAAAGTAGTACTTTTGACTGAACCTCATTGTGAGTAAAATTTGTCTATGTCGCCTAAAAAGTAGTTAAACACTCGTAGTATTATTTAATTAAATACTAATTAGGCCTAATGTTTAAATATAGAAATTGCCATAGAATACTACAAAATTGGTAATATGCTCGCCTCAAATCTAATACAACTTGGCAGAAGTACTGTCTAACCGTAATATAATGAACAGCCACAAATTGGTAAAATCAGGCGGATAATTAGAAACTACACCAGTGGAATATAATAATATTACATCAAGGGCGAAGCAATTTGATTATCCACAATTAAGTACTGTTCTGACCACATTAAATATATTGCATAATAAAAAGCATTTTCTACATGATTATATTATGTACATATTAATGGGTGTATTGTATGACTATACAAGAGAAAACAATATTTTGTACTAAAGAGAAATTGAAATATTTATGGGACTTGTTTCACGCATTACAATTAGCAGCTTTAGAGGATGACGAGCCGTAGTAAAAACCGATAGAACCAAGAATTTGATTAAATCATTACGATCTTTTAAGGCGAGCTTGGTTAGAATGAATTCATAGCCTAGCTTAGACATGAAATTTTAAAACCGGACATTGGTTTCCTATTCTATATTTTTATAGTATCAGGCAAATTACAACCACTAAAACAAGAAGTCTGTAAAGTAAACAAAAAAAATGAGCTTTAAAAAAGTTTTTTTTTTTTTTTTTGCTCTTGCATTGATGACAGAGATTGAGACCGATTACTTTGCAACTGTCTAGTCTTTACTAATACTAAAGCTGAAAGTCTGAATCTCTGGATGTCTGTTACACGCATAACGCCTGGACCGTTCGACCGATTTTCATGAAATTTGGCACAAAATTAGTTCGTAGCATAGGGGAGAGCACATCGAGACGATTTTTCGAAAATTCGATTTTGTTCTTTTTCTATTGCAATTTTAAGAACATTTTACCGAGCAAATTATCACAACGGGGACGAGTAAATTACCATAACATGGACGAGCAAATTACTATAACGTAGACGAGCAAATTACCGTAACATGAGCGAGCAAATTAGCATAGCAAATTGGAGAGAAATTCATCATCCAGTATTTGTAAATGCACAGGCAAACCAGATGACCTTTTAATTTTCTACTACGGACAAAGCCGTGTGGGTTCCTCTAGCAGTTTATTTTTGTAATCTGCAATCTTCAGAAGTTTGGATTTTGAAAGAGGGGACAATTTAATGTTTGCACTGCAGCATCCGCGTAAAACCGAAACTCATCCGCGCAAAATAAAAAAAAAAGGTGTCAAATCTTAAACCGCTTATAATCAAAACCGCGTAAAAAAACGCGTAAAACGAGGGTCTACTGTACTTCCAATTGCAAAAATGTTCGAAATCAGATGCAGAGTTAAGATATTGAAAGTTTGAAGCAGAAATAAAAATGAGCCAAAAAATACAAAATTAACCTTTTTATACGGACCCTAGGTCCCCTAACTTTTTTTAGGGAAATAATCTCAATTGAAAACTATTACTGACACAAAAACTTGACATTTGTGCGACCAAAACTCAATGAGATGTTCCAGTTCAAAGTTTTAAGGGACCATACAGAAGATGAGATTGGAACTTATCGCCCTTTCAGAAGAATGACATGTCGTCAAAGAAAGAAAAACAAGGTATTTATATTTTCATTGCTATTCCAAAATAAATGCAAATGTTATGCCGTAATACGCAAAAACACAATACAAAACCTCGAACAATTTGAAAAACCACATTCTATGCACACATATAATTTTAAACGCTTGTTAACCGCTATATTTTCCCCCAAAAGTTGTTATTGATGGCGTGTGAAAAGTGGTGTAAGTCACGAAACGCTGCGTTTCATATCACGGTGAATATTGGTCGTGCTTATTTCCCGAAAATGTAAGTTAATACCCCTGTATGTTCTCACCACAAAAATTAATTGAGTTATAATTCCAAAACATAATTTTGATTTTACCATTTTGCTTTTACATTTCCGGACGAAATGAAAGCCTTTTGTTTTCTTTTTGTTGTTTCCATGGACATTCTTTTTGTTTCTCCGCATTTTATTTTAGGGAATGCAAAACATTAATCAGGCGCGAGTGACATTATGAAACGCGTGCATGAAAATCTCATCGCTATTTTGATTTCTCCCCTGCTAGATTTATTTAGATGGAATCGTTTTAACTTGGCCGATTGTTAAATTAAATATAATTCATGATCAAACTGTACACTAATGTCAAAAAAAAAAAAAAAAACACCAAGAAAATGAGCTAAACCATTCAATATATAAACTTTGATGTGTCAGAAAGTGTATGTTATTGTTGGATCTGTTTTAGCATTGACGCATTTTTTAATTTTTTGTTTCTGTTGTATTTGCATAAAAAATTCACTTCCTAAGATTACTGTGAAAAAACTCTTAATATCTGTTTAAGCCTTGTAATTTCAGCAAGACATTCACAAAGCCTATGATCAGAGATCAAGCAACAATCTTAAGATTACAAGAAACGCTTCAAGAAAATGTAAGAAGAAAAACCTTCGAGATATTCCAAAAAAAAGGAAACAAAAGTCTGTTTTTGCAATCCCATTGACTAATCATTACAATAATTTTATATGTCTCATATAAAAAGTATGTTTCAGGCACATATATAATTTTAAATTACTTTTGACATAAGTCACCGGCGATGCAAAGTTTGTCAGATTTGACTTCGACTTTTGAATTTACATAGCGTATGATTAGCTAAGTTTGCAAAAAAAAAAAAAAATACTCGAAGTTCTTTTTAAGTCTTTTAGCTATATTGTTTAGAAATATATATTCTACGTTTGGTAATATTCAAGTTATCTTTCTATTTTCCTTTTTATTTCATTACAACTAACTAAATCAAAAGCACTTTACGGCAATATTTTGTCATCGGAAGTTTTTACTTATTGTTACATTAGAACTTTTTACTCCAGGGTCCCCCGTACTTATCACTTTTTGTGGCTTAAACAGTTAGACGGAACCCTGAACACAACTCCAATTTTTTGATCCAGACCAGAAACCAAGCAATCGCTGGTCCAGCACTCCCAGAGGTATCGTTTCACTTGGAGGACTTTGTGACCACGAGCATATTTAACGTCCCCAACATTATTAATGAGAAGAAGGTGGATCTTCAGGCAAGGATCGAACCCGGAACCCTCCGGTCACAAGTCCGGTCCTTTACCGATCAAGCCACCACGGCGCTGTTACATTAGAACATGCACATATAGTTATTTCTCTGAGTTCTAAATGTAATCATTTTCTTCAATTCTTATTTTAAGTTTTTATGTTAAAACTGAGTGTTTGGGAAGTTCGTCCGTTGATCTCTACTAATAATAAAGCTGAAAATCTGGATGTCTCGATGTCTGGATCTGTCTGGATGTCTGTAACGCGCATTGGACACCGTTTGGCGAATTTTCATGAAATTTGGCACAAAATTATTAGGCAGCATGTGGGTATGCACCTAAAAGCGATTTTTCGAAAATTTGTTTTTGTTATTTTTCTATTCCAATTTTAAGCCACCATTGGTGGATTTAATTTTTCTGCAGCAATACCGAGCGAACTACTATAACATTTACGAGCAAATTACCGTAACATGGACGAGCAAATTAACATAGCACATTGGCAAGAATTTGCATAATTTGTAAATATATTGGCAAACCAAATGACTTTTTAATTTTCTACTGCGGGTAAAGCCGTGCGGGTACAGCTAGTAAATAATAAGACTATCATCGTTTTCTTATCCAATAATATTATTTATAATAAAAACGTTCGACACATTTAGGAGTATCTTTAAACGGGGAAGTTTTCTCCAAAAGATGCTTGAAAACTTCTTTATCACATAATTTATTTCCTTCAAAAGCACACTTTATGTTACTTTTACCTCTTTGCTTAATTTTTTGTTTTTATTATTCTTAATTTTTGAAACTATATTTAGTTTACGTTTAACCTAACACACTTCAAGGTAATTACTTTTGTGTGTTCAAACAAACCCTGTCTAAAATCTCGGTTGCAGACATGTATTTGGATCCAGATGGCTCTTTCCCTGTTTGCATTATCATATTTTTTTTTTCTTTATATAAATATTTATTCTCTGACAAAATTCTTCTCTACGAACACAAGAAGTTGTTGTAAAAAAAAGGTAAGATTTTAATAAACTGCAGTTGAGTATACATATTTTTTAGTTTGCACCTGAAGTACAGACAACTGTGAAATTATTCGATAGGTTTCTTAAAAAATAATCAAGGGATTTTCTTTTTGGTGAAGATGCCTTTAGACCCGCAAAAATGATTACCATACTGTTAACATTTTCTGTCGTTATTTTGTTATTTTCTAGTTTATATCTACTAAAATGCTAGTTTTTCTTTACTTCTTCTCTTTTTCTTTTCGGGGTGATGGATTGGCGGGGGGAGGAGGATTTTTATTATTTCATGACGTGGCATTGATTTTTCAAAATTGAGCTTGGAGGTAAGGATAAAAAAAAAGGAAATGATCATGTTTACTTTAGGAAGTTTTTTTTTTTTTTTAATTTACATTTTTAATGCAGGGCTTTATAAATACCCTATATGAGTGGTACTCAATCTACGATCTCTGGGCCATATCCGACCCGCAAAGCTGATCCGTGTGACCCTTTTTTTTTTCAATGTTACCAATCGAAAATCACGAATAATGACAATGTTACAATTTTTGATTCAAAAGTTCATAATTTGGTTTATAAAAAACATGCATTTGAAGAAAGAAGCAAAGTAATTGATAACAACAATCATTAGTTTTTAGTATTCTTTCCTTTTCCACATTTTCTTATATTATTCAGAAAACCTTTTAATTTGGAAATTTCATGTGTGTTTCGGTCTACGAGAAAAATTTTATTATTAGGTGCTGCCCTCGGGTAGAAAGAGGTTGAGAACCACTGCCTTATATTATTAAACCTATATACTGTTATCTGTATACTGGGTTAACTAGTTTTTAAAATTTGCAACAAATTAAGAAATTTTTCTTTTACGGTGTTAATGGAAAAGCTCACTTATACCAGGAACTCGGGACTATCTTCGTTCCTCGTTGTTGTTGTTGTGATGTGCCCGCTAGGCTGACAATTTGGTGTGCGCTGTTTCACTTTTACAACTTACCCTAATTTGGTGTTAAGTTCGACTTCCACAGTACACACATGCCATAAGGACTCGTTCTTAGGGTAGACAACCATTCACAGCACACAAAGGAAGGACAAGAGCAGGAGAGAGAAAGTACGTCCATGCCCGAGCCGGGATTTGAACTCAGGACCTCCCTATCGCTATTAGACTTCTCTGATCACCAGACAAGACGGCCGACTTTTGTTTCTTTAACTACTGCTACAATTTATTTGTCAGCAGAAAATTCATTTCCTTCCTAACTGTTCCCATTGGGCCCAATCTGACCAAATAGCTCTGTCAGTTCATTTTTTTCTTAGTATTCTCATCTCTTTTTCTTCGCTAACAAGAGCATCTACTGAATATAATCTTCGTCTTATAGCGTGGTTGTTCAATTTTGGAAAACATGTTTTTTCTTGTTTTTTATGCATTTATTTTTTGGATTATAAGCGTGAGATCTTAAACTGTGATTGTTTTCTTTCCTTTTTCCATCTTTACCAAAGCTACAAAAACGACGAAGTCAAACTATCGGTGGTGGAAGAAACGGAAAATATATAAGGTGAGTTGGGGGAAGTGCAGCCCTTAAATTGTACAGTTTGACTTTATTAAGGCCTAGACATTACAAGACTTGATACAAATTTTTTACTTTTTATTTCGTATGTTACCTGTTTTAGTGTGTTCCCCGAGACATGAGCCTGTTAAAATCATTGCAGGTAAAAAAATTGAAAAAAAAAACATTTTAAACTATTGTGCTCTAGGACCGCACTTTCTCAATAAAAAGTGGGGCAAGAGCATCACCTATCTGAATTTTTTTTAAAAACCGTTTGAGAAAATAAGGGGCAAGTGCAATCAATAGAGTATTTTTTCTTGATTAAAAACGAATTTTTTATTTTAATTTTCACCAATTCATTGGGAAGTTATTACATTTTTCCTAACGAAACCTGTCAATGTAAAATGAAGAACGTTCAAGTAACAATGGATTATTAAGCAAAATTATGAAGTTTTTATTTTAAATTAAATAAGGAACATGAAAGATAACTTTTATTATGCTAATAAGCTTAAAAACACAAAAACAAAACTTGCATACCAAGGAATAGTCTTTAAAACTTGAATATCAACGAACTTATAAAATATTAACTTACTAATACAAAAGGTAACTATACAACTGATAAAAGGTAACATGTCTTTGGCGAACTTGAACATATTTTTTTGTATAAGTACACTTAGTATAGTAATTAACAATTTAATTTATATTATATTCTGAAAACGTTACTTGGAATATCAAATTTCCTCTACGATCTGAAGAGGGATTTGGAAGGATTGATGCAATGTCGTCGTCTTGGATCTCGCTAACGTCGTCTCTTGAAGGATAACTAAACACAGTGCTATAATTTCCAGCCGCTTTTAATTTTAAAAATTTAATTTCAGGGAAACTATCATCATTTATATTAGTAATTTGTCCTACAAAATGTTTAGTCGTCTTTTTTGTAGAAAATCTCACAAGAACCCAGTCGCCTACCTTTATCTCCGTTGGATGTCTTCCCCAGTGAATGATATCTTCTTGCTGTTTTTGCTCTGTGGCAATCATTTCTTCGACTGTCATTTCATCATGTAAATCTTCCCTTAAACTCATATTTTCATTATCGTCACTTTCTTCCTCCTCGAATAATTTCGGAAGAATTACAAATTAATTACATTGCTTCATTAAATCGTTGCGAACAAATTATATCTGTCATAAAATAACATTGCCAGATTAATGGGAAAGTGCAGCCCCAAAAAATGCGAGGCTGCACTTGCCCCTTTTTTTCGGGCCGCACATTCCCAGTCGTATAATTTTCTGGGGCAAGTGCAGCCCTAAAATTAATTGATTTGAAAGTAAAAAATAATAAATCTCAGCTTCAAAAATACGAAAAGCAGACATGAAATAGTTGTACTTTCGTTTTGGAAGCACGAAAAAGTGAGAACAACAGAAGAAACGATGATTTCTCGAACCATAACAACATGATACTCTAGTGGGAATGAGAAAAGTTAGGAAACCAGGGAGGGAGTAGAGTTACCATTCAAGTAGCGCGATCTAACGCACGCAGTGCAAAGTAATAACGTTTACCAAGCTACCCAGATGACAGCAGCCTTGCAGATATTCCCGGTTTCTGATTATTAACCTAAGCCGCACTTGCCCCAAGACCGCACTTACCCCAACTGACCTTACCAATCATTTTCGGTTTCTTGATAGTAGAGGAGAACCAGCAGGACTCGAAAAGTTGTATTTATGTTGAAATAAAAAGTGACAAAAAATATATCTCTCGCTTGTCGAGTAGATGCTTTAGACTCTTCCCTGATTTTAATTTTCTACAGCTATTGGAAAAGTTGGAAAATATTTTTCACATTTAAATTTGGAACCAATCCAGCTGCCCCAAATGCTCCTGGTTCTCCCGTGCGATCGAATATTTTAAACATTTTGAGCTGGTTAATTTGAAAACGTATGATTTTGATTCCAACAATGCCAAGGTACAAGCCTATATAAGCAAAAAGCATAAATGTCACTAAAAAAACTTACATTGAACTTTTTTGCATACATTTTAGAACATTGAGATTTTACTATATGCTGCTTTATTTTAAGGTCTTAGGTTTGTTAGATTAACATTAAACTGACGATAAATACATTATAGTACACTCTTCTGATAGGTTTGCTACATGAACGTAAAAAAACAAATAGGTATGAGGAACGCCAAGCATAAAGAAACAGGAAATTTAAAAAGTAGAAAACTGCGAACCATCAAATTAAACATCATACCAAATTCAAAAATGTTACCGAAAGTTTAAAAATACCAATAAAATACCCTAACCGAAAATGATGGATAAGTCTGAAGTCCTATGTTGACTTCCCATGAGTCTAAGTTAACGAGGGGGGGGGGGCTTCATAGGACCTGTAGCTTTTATCTTATTTTTTTTTTCACTCAAACCACAACACCAGCACGACACAAGCGTAAAAAAAATCCTAAGCCTTTCATGCAGTAAAAAATGTCCTCAGCGCATAACAGACGAGATAATGATTTAACTGACAAAAAATGGAAAAAGTTCTCTACACTAAGAGTGAAAGAAAATTTACTTGCCTCAATGTCACTCTTAAATGAAGCGCTTTAGGATATCTCAATCGTAATCAAATTTTGTCCGGCTACTTTCCAGCCCTATTCCCATTCCGATATGAATGTTTCGGATTTTATTTACTTCTATTACTGGCAACAAGGAAAAGCACTTAAATGTGTCGCACATTTAAAAGGCCTTTCTTGTAGAACTCCTGGTTGAAATATTTAATAACGCGGTTTGTTTTTTTGCCGCCTATTCAGGGAGGGGACCGAATTAAAGTATCATAAAAAGTAGATAATCGGCTAAGTGGTTTTGCATTTGTTACCAAAAGAAATGAAATTAACTTTTCGCGTTTTTCTCCTGCCACTAAAATTCCTTCTGCTGACATATCTTCTAAATGAATTATTAAATGTAGAGGGTAGACCGAGGCACGTTTACGAATGGGGCACGTTTACGCAGTGCCCTTTTTTCAAAACGAATTATAACTGGAGAGCCAACCTTCATAACAGATTTTGATGCTACTCCCTGGCAAATATTCTCACAAGTTTTTGAGCATCAGTTGAGCTTCGGTTTATCATGCGGATAGGAAAATCTGTTTTCAACCAAGTTGAGTAAATTTTGTGTTGAACGTTTTAAAGCTTATTGTGATTAAATAATACTAAGTTAAGAACAAATAAATATATAAAAAATAGCAGATTTTTCTTTTTTTTTTTTTTTGAGAATTGTATTTGTACGGACAGAAAAGATATTAAATTTTGCTGCACGTTAAAACTAAATTTTGTTGCACGTTAAAAATAAATCCAAACTTGCCGACGGGGCATGATGACACATTTTCATCGGGGCATATTTACGCACGTTCTTACTGTGTCTCACTTAAACGTGCCCCTGACACTTTTTCGCTCCAAACTGTCTCAAACATTTTTAGTATTTTCCGGCCATTTAGTTTTGAAAATTACCATTTTAATTTTTAGTTAAGTTGCACATTCGTATCTTATAGCTTAGAATCATATAGTGCTGTCTTCATGCCCCTTCAGCTTCAACTTTATACTCTATTTAGTCTGTAATAATTTTGCTTTATTTTAGCGATGGTAATTTATTGTTATCAACACTACAGAACCACGTTAGGTGTCAAAACAAATATGCGTAATTGTGCCCTGTGTCCGGGGCAAGTTTACGCAACCGACTTGGACTCGAAAATAATTTTTTTAACGGTAAAAACACAATCTGAGCAACAACCCAATGTACCAATTTTGATTCCATTAATTGCTTCTTAAAACCGCAGTGTCTAAAATTTTCCAAGTTAAAACATAAAAACTAGAAAACTCATTAAAAAAAATCCGCGCAAACGCTCACCGGTTTGCGCTATAGTGTATTATTTTTTAAATTATATACAATAGAATGTTGAAAGTACCATCATGAAAATCCGAAACGTCAAATATCCGAACGCACTCTCACGAAGTTAAAATTTTCGAACGTATATAGTTCACTAATTTTTTAATTTATACATAGTGGAGAGTCGAAAATCCGAACGTGAAAAATCCGTAACGTCAAATATCCAAACGCACTCTTATGAAGCTAAATCAAATTTTTGAACGAATCTAGTGTATTATTTAAAAATGTATATACAGTGGAACGTTGAAAATCTGAACGTGAAAAATCCAAAAGCACTCTTACGAAGTTAAATCAAATTATATAACGTATATAGTTTATTATATTTAAATTTATATACATTGGAACGTTGTAAATGAGAACGTGAAAAATCTGAAACATTAAATGTCCGTAAGCACTCCCACGAAGTTTTAATAAACTCCTTTTTGTGTTTAGTTCACAAATATAAGTTAATGTTTATGAAATTCTGTTTAAAATTGTAATTACATATTGGAGCGTTATTTGCTGTATTGTATATGACATGGATATTGCACTGCCAATTTATGTGATTAAATGACAAACTATATTCCTAAACGCTATTTGGTTATTTTCAAAAATCCGTGACATTTGAAAATTCGAACAATCTATGGTTCCAATCAATACGAATGTTAAACGCTCTACTGTACTAGGATATTTACTATTAATACTTATGTTATATATATTTGTATATCTTGAGTTACGCAGAAAAAAATTATTTTTCCATCAAAGTTTAGTGATTCTTTTGCGATAATTATATATCATAAATTATATTAAAACGTTAACATATAAGCGGCTAAAAGTACCAAGAAAAATCTTTTATTATATTCTGAAATAAATATTATCATTCCTTCTTTTCATATAGTCTATCGTGGTTTTCCTTTGAATATTATGACAAAGAAATACTGATTTTTAAACATAAAAACTAATGAAAGAATAGTGTACAAAAAAAAAAAAATCAGCAGTCAATATTACTGTATAAAGTTTGTTACGAAAATCATATGTCACAGTTGTAGTTCAATAATGGATGACATTTTTTAACTCTTTTTCATTTTATTTATTAATTTATTTCATTAATTTTTTGTAAAAGAAGTTTAAAAAGGGAAAACAAATTCGCAATAAAAAGAGAAAAGTAACATGAACTATACTATTTTCAGCAAAATGAAAGTTAAACATGCTTTTTAAATTTAAATATGTATTTATTCACATTTTTAATACAAATCTCTGTCTTATTTATTCACTTATTCATTGTGTAAATTGTTTTAAAAAATAAAAATACAAGGTATTTTTTTCTAAAAAAAACTTTCGTTACATTTTTTGAACCAATACATTAAGGAAAAAGATAATTTTATTGCTATGTCTAAGTAAAGCAGTAACGTAAAAAAAGTTTAACTAATAGACGCAACATACGTATGTATACAACAGACTAAGGCAGAAAACTATCCCTGTACGAATGATAATGAACATCTTGCATTCTATGCACATGATAAATTTATTCAGTCAAACCATTATTGCTTAAAAATCAAACACACACTACTCCAGCCTAAATGATCTGTGTCTAGAATTCCTCATCCCAAACTACTCTTCATTAAGTTTCTGAAATACAACTCATATTGGTATGATTTAAGAGTAGCTTTCAATGATTGAGAATCACTTCAAACTAAATTGCCATGACTCCGCGTAGAGCAATACGAGTGACACTTATAATTCGATTTTGAAACAGCTAAATCCTCTTAAAACCATGGAATGAATTGGATCAGATAGTTAGACGGACAAAGGGCGCTCTAAAGAAATAGTTTTGCAACATCAACAACCAACATAGATTTAACTACGTTGGACAAAACAAGAGGATTTTTATGGCATTTCAAAACTTGGTGTAATCGGTGTTTAACTGTGATTTTCGTTTCTTTCTAAGACGTTTTGGATGGAGTAAGTTTCCACGAACTAAATTTTAACTTCAGATGCTTTTTTTCATCCAAATCACTAACTTATCACATTTTGTTGAAATTGGGTTATTGACCATAAATGTACAAATTAAGTTTTGACACCTTTATAATGTGACTATGCCGACGGAGATTTGAGTTTTGAGGGACTCTGCCACACACTCATATACATTAATACCACTGCGTTCTTAATGTGACGTAATCGCTATTGTTGTTTGGCTTAATACAAATGGTTCACTTAAAGCTTTAATTACAGTTAAAGTAGTTACACTTACTTTTAACAAAAAGAATAACTTCGGGTAAACATAACGAAGT
Organism: Uloborus diversus; assembly: GCF_026930045.1. Taxonomy (NCBI): domain Eukaryota; kingdom Metazoa; phylum Arthropoda; class Arachnida; order Araneae; family Uloboridae; genus Uloborus; species Uloborus diversus. The sequence continues at coordinate 159,110,579 of NC_072735.1, forward strand.
TAACCAAATAATAAGATTCTTTTTTGATATTGTACTGAAGAAACAATTGCTCTTTCTTGAGCTTTACAAAGGATATTTATTTTCCGACAGAAGATTCATTAAGTTCATAGCAACGTATTTACTAAAACGAAAAAAAAATCTACAAATCTGTTCTTTTCTTTTGTTTTTATTGTGCCTGAAACACCAGCATGAAAAGAGAGAAAAAAAAGCAATTCGATTACTTCCGTTTCTTTCCTTGCCATTGCTAAGTAGATTACCATAAACAAGATCGATGGTGTACAATTAATTAAATTTCCATCAGCACAGGATTTCTCAACAATTAAAGAATCATTTCATTATCAGGAAAAAATCTCAATTGTTGCTTTTCAGTTTTTTTTTTTTTTCGTAAGCAAAATGGTTTATTCTGCTCTAGAATCGAAGCGTTTCTGTTAATTTTATTCAAAACTGGTAATTGAAGCACCAAAAAGATGCAAAAAATGTGCTTAAAACATATGTTCACGCGCTGCAAAGGTGGATTCTATGAAAATTCAAAATGCTCAACAAGTGTAGCGCTGTTGCAATTATGTTTACAACACAAATCTAGTTTGCTTTTAACAGTCGCTAGTTGACAGTTCAATGTTTTTTTCAAAAGTGCATTTCTGTTGAACAAGGTTGAACTTAGGTTAGCTTAAGTGGTCAACAACATTGGTTTTATTCACGTATTGCTGTAGAAAAATTTGATTGGATGAATCTGGCATTTAAGAATGAAAATTGGTTGTGAAAATTTGCAGCAGCAATATTGTCAGGCCAGAACTTTTAATCTGATGATAGACTGTGGTGCTTATAGTATATTCATAGGATATAATTTTGCATATACAGTTGAAATTCAGGATTATCTTGACATAGAGTTTGGAACAACAAACTGTCAAAAAAAAAAAAAATCAACCGAGACTACAACTTGAACCAAGCACATTCGAGTGTAAAAAAAACACTCACGAATTTTTTATCCCTCACTTATTAAGCAATTTAGTATGCGACTAGGGATATTTATTGTGGTTTTATATGGAAGCTATTTTTGGCATGGATCTAAATTCTTCCATATACCACTGCAAAACAAAGCTTTTCTCAGAAAGCAATAATAAACCCATCATGGAAATGCGGTAGAGGATACAAAAAGAAAGGAGTATAAAAGGAAAAAAAACGGACAAGAAAATTAATATAAAGGTCAGAAATCCTCTACTTGTTAGAATTAAAGGTTAGTCTTTTTTTTTTCTATTTTTTGGGGCTTACAATCAAATATTTTTCTATCACTGCACGTAAAAACATATGATTGGCAAACTGGACCTTGTTACAAAGAAATTTAGAAATTATAAAAACAAATTTACTGCATTAAAATTGGAGTCTTTTGGTTTCTCGCTGAAACAGTGCAAAAAACACAAGTATTCAACGTCAGTAGTGTGTGATTATTTAGCATAATATAATACTACCAGACACCGATAGTTGAAGATATCATTTTCTCTAATGCGGGATATGGTTAAAGCGCCTTTTGCAATTGTATCGTCAAGGTGATTTCCTGTGAAATCGTCACGATGATGTCAATTTATAAATGCTAGAAAATCGCCCGTCCCCATGGTATGACGGATAAAAATTATCAGTAAAACAGTTGAGATACCGGATCGAGTTCAGCCTCGTCAAAATAAGACATTTCCCTGCCCTCCCCCCCCCCCTCATGTCAAACATTACCAAAAAATATTATCGAATTATTTACCTGTGGAGCGAGTTTCACTGTTGATAACGATAGGAGCGTTACTCGATCATTCGCTATTTTATATATGAGGATCATAGAAAGAGCTCTGTATATAGATTTGTGTTCTATGCATTTTTTATGCAAAAAATTGTATCGTTTATGCAACATGGAGGTACCTAGAATCTTAACCAAAAGAGTTTTTATCTCAATTTGGGCTTTAATATGTTTTTTAATTCACCTGCTTGGGATTAAAGTGATTTTACTATTTACCCTTTGAGACCCTTCGATTAAATCTGAAACTGTAGTAACTCAATAAATTGATTTCTTGTTATTATGTGGGCAATCATGATTATTTATCAAGGGAATCTTCATCCACTTTGAATGAAACAAACTGATTTTAAACACAGTACCTGTTTCGAAGCTGACATCAATACAGTCGCGCTGTGTCTAACAAGAATGGAAATGCAGTAGGCAATGAACCACAATATCTTACTGCAAGACAAAGAAGACAGGCAAGAACTGCAATAAACAAAAATTAAAAAACCTATGAAGGTTATAATATTTCAGTTAGAATATGGGAAATCTATTATTCAGTTACTTGATTAACCTTTTGAAGACCATTAACTCGGAAGCAGAGTACTAAAATTCACGGAGTTTTCAAAAAATAAATACAGCAGGTTAAGGTGTCATATTGCACCCCCTAAACATTTTTGGCCTCTGAGTACCCTATGTTACGATTCAATTAATCCAAACTAAATTATATAACATTACCACTTTCGACTTCACACTGTATTAAAGCTAAAATACATTAATAAATCAATTTGTTTTCCACTACAAAAAAAAAGAAAGTTTTTTAAGAAATGCACTTTTACCAGAATTGAAAATACTTATCCTTTCTTCGTCTCCTCCAATATTACTTGTAAAAAAAAAGTAATAATGGTTTAAAAGGCACGTAATAATCTTTTACTAATAATCAAGCTGAAAGCCTCTATGTTTGGATCTCTGTGACGCGCATAGCGCCTAGACCGGTCAGCCGATTTTCACGAAATTTGGCACAAAGTTAGTTTGTAACATGGGGTGTGCACCTCGAAGCGATTTTTCAAAAATTCGATTTGTTCTTTTTCAATTCCAATTTTAAGAACATTTTCCCGAGCTAAATGATCATAAAATGAACGAGTAAATTACGAAATTATCATAACGTGGAACCGTAACATGGGCAAGGTAATTGGCGAGAAATTCAGCATTTATTATTTGTTTGTAAATATACAGGCGAACCAAAAGACATTTTAATTTAATACTACGGGAAAAGCCGTGTGGGTGCCACTAGTAATAAATACAGTTTAAAAATTGAATTAAAGAAAAGCATCACAAACTGTGCAGTTTTTAAAAATTATTTAATTAGCAATTGACACAGTGAGAAGCAAAGGAATGTAAGGTAAAAACAAGTAGTGGCCACTTCAGAGTTTAAAGCGCACTAGTAGTGGCCACAGTGAAATACATTTTTAAACTGTAGGTCTACACTATAATTTGCTGCTCTTGGAGCTCAATGAGTGTTTCATAGCCCAATGCTTTCTACATCTTCCCAATTTCTAAGAGTGACAGAATTTCAATTTTTTAAATGTTTTATCCTTTTTATCCCAAACCTCAAATTTGATTCATTAGTGGCCACTCCAAAATCTGAAAATTTCAGTAATGGCCATCTGACATTCTCCCATCCGAAGTATTTACATTACTTACTTTAAATTCAAATAACTGACGAATAAAATTGATCAAATATGATAGTTACAAGAAGTACCAACAAAAACTCACACTATTATTGTTCACTAGCATTCCCGTACCCGACATTGCTCGGGTAATGGAATTAGAAGATGTTAACAGTGCTTGGTGCACCTAGTTTCGAAAATCCCCTATAATAATTACTTATTACCTATAACTTTTTCTAATTTGGGGAGGATCCTGGGGCCCCTGGACTCTTTATATATATATGCCCTTGTCCTTAACCGATCTTTAACTGTTACTAACGATCCTTTTAAAGTATTGATTATCTTTGCAAACACAGGCCATCCACATTTTATTGTTATACCTATGTTTAAGCAAGAACTACTTTGTATACAACATTTTTAGTTTTTTTTTCTGGTGCTAAAATTATTAAGCTGCTTGATGAACTGACTTTGGAGCAAGCTACATAACATTGGCCGTGTGAAAAAAAGTCTTCTCTTAAATCGATCCCTGCTACTTTTAATATCTGTCCTTGTGACTTATTAATGGTTATTGCAAAGCAAACTTTAACAGGAAACTGCACTCTTCTAAATTCAAAAGGATAGTCCGCCTGTGATGATGTTCTTAAAAACTTTGTTTCTAGTTTTGAAAAAACGAAAGCAAAAGACAGAAACATTATCATTTGACTTGAGAAAAGCCTCGAAGAATCACGTGAGAAACAAAAACAATATCAAATTTATAGTTCGCTACGACCAAAAGTTGAGATGAAGTACTGAATAATGATTTGAATGAAGGAAAGCCTTCGAAAATAAGGGATTTGAATTTCAATGACAGGTTTTAATTTCGCAGAAATTAAGGGGTTTTAATTAATTTCTCCCGAACTAATTGAGATTTCGAAAAATCCTTTCTTAGTGGTTACTTTCGTAATCATGCGGACATGTCTGCCAAATTTCAAGTCTGAAGCTTCAGCGGTTTCGGCTGTGCGTTGATATATATATATATATGTATATATGTTATCTCAGGACATTGATTTTTATATATTAAGATTTATTTCTTGAAAGTGCAAAAGAAAAATTGAAGTGGCCACTACTGAAGCACAGGCCACTACTGGTGTTTTACCTTAATTGACAAAATTAAAACTTGGAGATAACCAGTACACACGGTAGGTGAACCTCTCCTATGTCTTCGGGCAAGAGATGGTACTAGTAGCCCTGGTAGGTGCTGCTATACAGCATGATTTAGAAAAACTTTTCAATGAAAGCCTATCTAGGACCGGAACTTTAAACGTGATTTACTCAAAGCTTGAAAATGTCCACTTACATCCCTTTACTTCTCATTGCCTCGATTTCAATATTGATTTATCCACCCTCTAAACAAGCATCGCAAATAATTATTTATTTGTTTTATTAGTATTATTATTAATAATATTATTATGTTCCTTGTCCTGGAGCACTTTTCCTATCGCCACGAGGCGCATTGAGGTCAAAGCATCTATATTTCTCAATGTTTTACCCCTTCATAGAAACGTTTTTCACGCAAAGGAAACTCTGCATTAGGGACGAAAATAGGAGCATCCTTTTTGCCAATATGGTGACTTCCTGCTTTAACTCACGTTTTCAAAAGTCAGAATAAGCACTCCCAAGCGGCAACCCAGAAGTTTAGACTCATGAAACTTCTATAAATAAATAGTGTTCTTGATGACCAGCCAATAAAAAACTATCACCAGTGACGACACCACGGGCACGGGGACGAAATAACGCGACTTTACCCAATGCATATTTTTTAATCACTCATTTTTGCAATCTTAAAATTCTATTGTCTAAATGACATGAAGAAATATATTTTATAAATTCTTTGTATTTGATGATTTGCAAAATAAATTTTAAGCTTAGGAGACACATTACGTTCATAACGGTCAAAAAAATAAATAAATAAATAAAAAACATAAAAACATGGTTTTTTTTTCCTTTCTAGATAGAGGTTTCTTTACGTATTGTTGAAATGCAACTCCAAGTTTCTTCCAAAAAACAAAAAATAATAGTCGTATTGAAAATAGTTATATGAAAAATAATAGAAAGTTTCGGCATATGTACCTTTCAATAGGCTTCAATATATTGAAGGATGTTAGTACAATAATTCGTAATGAAAAAACGGCAAAGACATTCAAAACTGATGCCTAGGAGCTAGAGAGCATGACTTACAGGATCACCGGCCCGCAATTGGCTGGAGCATGGATGTTATTTCACTACAAAACTTTTTCCAATCAAATGCCTGTGATTTTGCAAGCCACGAAAAACTGTTCGTCCACTATGCGATCCATGGGAAAATGGTGTATGCACTCCCTGTTTAAACAACTGTATGTGCACAAGATAATCGGTTTTTTATAAGTAAAACCAAAGTAACAAAACTGACAATTATTACAAAAAACATAGTCAGATGATTCATTATTTTATTATTAATCTGTATAGTTTTTTTTTTTCTGTATTAATTCAATCAAAAAATCAACGAATTTTTAAATAAAATAAAATATAATCTATTGTACAAACGGTAAAATTTCATCAAAACATCAAAGAAACTCATCAAAATCTGAAATTTGAATGAAATTAATTTTGAGAGTCACTTGCGGGTTATTTCCGAAAATGGAATGTAACAATCCGTTCAATTCTACACTATTACGGGATTTGATCTCATTTTAATGAGATTCCGCTCTTCTGTTATTTTAAATGCGCGTTACCAGTCGTTCAGAAAACTCCATTGCTTCTCTAGTAGTCATTAATAATTAAAATGCAATTGTAATAAATGTTATTGTCACAAAACAGGATAAACATCAGATTACAATGTCATTAATGCAAAATTTACTACTTGTGATACTTGTAGAAGAGACCTAGGCTTCATATTGTAATTTGTAATTTATCGCATCACTTCACTTAATTATATATTACCCCCCAGCTTTGATACTCCAACAATATCACATCAGAAGCAGTTATTATGCAAACTAATTGTTTTGACATTATTTGTTCGATTGTGGTATTCACTTGCTGCAGCAATTAGAATGACAAAGCAGACGTAAAGAAAGCTGTAGATATGATTAGTGAAACACTCATTATTATCATATAAATTTAGCAATTATGTCTTTGAAGTTGTTACAAAGCAGTAAAGCGCATGCAAAGCAGCAATACCGAAGACCTGATACGGTAATACTTCGTAATGGGCATTAACTAGAATATTTCATGATGAAATGCTGGATTAAAAATTGATTCTAACGATCGAATTACCAGCTAGCGGGTGAACATGATTGTCTATTTATCTATCATATACATATATATATATGTTGACAACTGGAAAGGATTTTTATTAGGTTGAGCAATGGAATTGGCTCTTTTTATATGGATTTCAAGGTAAGATAATTTTGTTATAGGCAGGTACTGTCCTGTGGATGACTAATTATCGGAACTTGTTTTCCTAATTAGTCGAGGCGAAACCCCCTGCTTTTAGTTTTAGGTTTGAGCTCTAGTTTATTGTTTTTAGTTTAGCAAGTGGTGCTTTTGCCCAATGTTACTCTGTATTGCATGTACTGGAGCTTAAACATTCTCTTTTAGTTCGTAGTTAATTTTTGGTCTTTGGACCATAATTAATGAATCCTCCACGGTTGATGAGCTCTGGATACATACTTTATCTTTTCCTATTTAATAGCTGTTTGCAATTTTCCTTTTTATCATCATTAATTATATATAATTTGTTTAATATTTGAAATTCTGCTTGCTTAATTTTATATTTACTTGGCTTTTTAGTTTTGCTGCGTTTGGCATCTATGGGCTTTTGGTGTGGTCTTTTCAATATTTTTCACTTTTATTATATATATATATATATATGTAATATGAAAAATCCTTTACTAGCCCTTTTCCATATTAAGTTCTGTTCATTTATATGTCAGCGCGTATGAGTCACAGACATTATTTATTACACACTTAAATGCTTCTCATACCATATATGGCTATGTTCTAGGCTCAGATGAGATTCCCCGTAAAGTACCTACCAGACACTTTTTTTTCCCTCCAGACTTAAGCCAGTCTCTGTCTGCGGTGCAAAGCCCAATAATATTTCGTAATTGCAATCTGCTCCTCCTATATAGATCACATGAGATCACATGATCGAGGGATAATTATCCGTAATTTTTTAATGATATTCCCTATATAAAAATCGTAGCACAACTAAACAAGGGGGTTAGTTAAGAGAAGTTCCTGCTGGTATATTCTATGTAAAAATAAAGATGTTGTGAATGTAGCTTTGTCCCTCTTCCTACGTGGTAGATTATCACTGCACAACAGTGCAACTTGCAAAAATCAAGATTCGTAATAAGAACCGAGCGGCGGTTCTTACACACACACACATATATATACTATATATATAATATATATATATATATATATATATATATATATATATATATATATATATATATATATAAACTGGCAGTGCTCGGGCTATAAGGTTAAATTGAAGCTTATTATTAACATCATTTTCAAGCAGTTTTTCACCCCCATATTCAGGAATTTATGTGAAAATTGTGGTTAAATTGGAATTAAAAAAAAGAACAATTTATCGAAAAATTTTCGAACTGGTCTGTTATGTATGTAGAGATAAATTTACTCTACATAATGTAGAGATAAATTTATTACTGATTTGTTTCTTATGTAGAAATAAATAAAAATACTCTGTTTTGGTACAAAATAAAACTTTTTAAATAAACGTTTCAATAGAAACCTTTAATACAGTATAAAATTTAGGGAAAATAGAATTTTCTAGCTCTGTCATAGAGTTCGTTACTTAAACCATGTCTTTCACTGCAGACATCGTCTATTTTATTTTACTTGTGCTACCGCGAAAATCTCGGAAAATTTCCGAAATTTTCTGAGGAATTTATGTTCTTTTTTATAGCAAACTTGGAACTATAGCTACAAATGGTCAACGTGTGACACTATTTTTTCTCCACTAACTTCCACTTCGTAATTCCGTTTGTTCCACGTCTTAGCATGATTTCGTTTTTATGGAGTATTATTTTGAAGTTAAAAAGAACCAGTTTTTTAATGAAAACCGGTTTTGAGCCACAGCCACAAATAAACAATGCAGTGAACAGTAATTTGTAACTCCAAAAAAATATAGGGGGCGCTGAAGTCACTGTCTAATGGCGGATGAAAAAGGTAAAACAAACAAATGCCGTAACTTAAAACTTGCATCTACGCTTCATGAATGGCAGTAATTTTTCGTCGTGTTTGTGGGAAGCTTTCTTTTATATTCTTCTGAAATTACATTACACCACAAACTGGTTGAAGCCTGTAATTTACCCCAAAGAAAACACGTGGAATATTATGTTTTACCTTTTTCTTTAATATTGTTAACCACCGCATGGCAGCGTATTCGAGCTCTAGAGTTGCAAATAAAGTTTCCTTGAATATGCTATTTTAAGATAACATGTCGAAACTGAGCGATTTCTTGCAAAATTTGTTAGTATCCTGATTTATCAGCGAACTGCATGTTGAAAATCATATTTCTTCACGTAGATTTTTTTTTCAGTAGAAATAAAATATGAGAAATAAATGTTTTTAATTCTTATTTACTTTGCAGTCTTAGTAGTTTTTTAAAGAACTATTTTTATATTACGATGTACTGCCTCTACTTTGATACACATTATTCCATTGGCAGTCCTAGAATGTTGATTTAACTTAACTCAGATACTTCACTCGTATAGCTGTAACCCGAAAATTATAGCTACAATAAGTATTACTCTTGAGAATTTATTTTCTTTATTCGATTAAACATTAAGTTATGTGAGCTATCGTGATTTTTATTTAGCCCGTCATTATTAGTAAAAATAAAACGTTTCAAATGCATTTGGTTTAACGTTTTAGGTTTGTCGATTGGATTCATTACAAGGAATCTCTCTGGCATTTTCAAGAAAAGATTTTTAGAAAACGATTGGAAAATATACTTAAATGGGGGGGGGGCTGACATATCAATACACGTGTCTGAAAAGATTTAGTTGTGCAGGCTTATTTCTTTTATTTGAATGACTTTAGTGCGGGTAGTTTTGGGACATCTTGACGCATTTCAGGAAACTCTTTAGTCTGTAAAGCACTGAGTTAATGTGACCTAATTGAGTTGTTTAACGTTGCGAATCGAAGCTTCCGAAAATCCAGAGACCGAGCAAGAAAATAAATATTAAAAGCTATCTAGTTTTTCATACTTTACAAATATTGAATTAAAATTTATCGTATTGAATGTTGGAGGGAAAAAATGCTTTGGTTTCTAGTGATTTATAAATGACTGGCAAGTAGGACTCGACATTCAATGACTTTCTAAGTTCTGTGATTTCAATAGGATTTTATCAATGTGACCCGTAGATATTTGCCGATATCTCTCGCAGTTAAGAAAAAAGTGCATTTTGACTTTTTGTGTATTTAATTGCATTTAAATGCTTTGGCGCTTTCTAGCCAAAGTAAAATTTCACAATGAGATACAAATATGCAGGTAAGTATTTTCTGAAAAAAAACGAGCTGATGTGTGCATCACATGACTTCCTTTTACTCCAATTTTATGTCATTTCCCCATTGCTGGCAATTCTAATGTGATTCCATTGTTTACTCTCTAAATATCACCAACAGTGGCCAAATTAAAACCAAATTAAAAAAAAAATCGCCAACTTTGTCACCAACTTGGCGACAAAACTTGGCGATCAAAGTACCAAAATATCGCCAAGTGTGCGATAAATTATAACAGCAACTTGAGTTTACATCGAAATTAACAATGATTTTCCCCAAAAAAGGGGCAAAAGACCCCCTTAGGAACATCCGAATGCAACCAAAAGGGAAGGTGCACAACTGGACCCTACTAGGAGTCTACATACCGAATTTCAACTTTCTAAGACATACCGTTTTTGAGTTTATGAGAGATACATACGCACATACATACGTACATACGGATGTCACGAGAAAATTCGTTGTAATTAACTCGGGGGTCGTCAAAATGGATATTTCGGGTGTCTGTACGTTCCCAGGCACTTATCCACGTGTGATCGGCTCGAAAAACAAAACTCAACATTTCTATTCGGGGGTGAGAAAAATGGAAATTAAGGCCGATTTTTTGAGTGAAAATTTTTTTTGCGAATACAATACTTCCTTTCTTGTAAAAGGAAGTAATAAATGATTAAATCCTCAAATATTTGTCAGTTATTCATCATTTTCCCGCTTTGAAAATGTTCCTAAACAACTCTTTTCTTATTTTGACATGATTAATACTTGTTTTCATCATGTAACACAATTAAAGCTAAGGAAGGCACTTGAAGTCACATTATCAGTAGAAAGCTTATTTATTAAGGCTCGAATTAGCCTAAATGCAAAATCTGAGTGCATTCTGACGATTAGAACAGAATGTATTTGCAAACGGCCTGTTATAATTTTTAGCATGCTACTTGATAGGTTAAAGTTCAGAAAGGAAAAAGAAAGAATCAAAGTTTTTTAAATATTTTATTCGTTAAACTGCACAAGCTTAAAGCAATTCTTCACGAAATACTGTTTACAGGTTTAAGATTTCTTTCTTTTGAATAATTCCATATTATAAATTTCTGAAAAGGAAGTTGAGCTGAAATTGGCATTCACTGCTACGACACCCCTATTTTATTCTTTAAACATAAATACAAAATCCTTAACATTATCAGAAACTTGGCAGTAAGTTTTCATTAAAAAAAATAATGATAATGTATATTATATTGAGACACACAACGAACTTTGTATCCATGAATTCCTAATCCTTGAGAGTTTAACGCAAGTCCCATTTTCAGTTATTTCCTTTCCGCTTTATCTTCCTAATTTATGTTCAAAAATATGAATTTGGAAGAACTTTGTATAGTTGGGGGCTTCCAAGTGGAAAATCACAAGAGTCCCTGATTCGGCAAATTTTATCTTCGGCGGCAAGATAGAATTCTGAGATATAACTACAAATTTTTATACTCACGAATGGCATTTATTAGTTTTGTGCATGTGTGCATACTTGTGTGTGCATTCGGCCGAATTTGTAGTTTAATTCGACAAATTGAGAACCTTCCTTCTCCCAAAAATTTTGGCGTATCTAGATGCAAAAATTCAGCCCCATGTACAATATACAAGAAAGCAAGTTTAAAATTCTTAGGCATAATGTAATTTTTTTCTAAATAGAATCAGTATTAACAGTCGGAGAAATAACAAGACAAAATGAAAAAAAAATGGAAAACCCTGTCTGAAAAACATTAATAATTTATTTCCAGCACCTTATACATTTTTCCAATCGTCTGATTGTTCAATAGAACTTTTGAGATAAAGCATGTTTCAAAATAGTGAGAAATTTTAATTAATACCCAAATATTATATATTTTTTTAATTATGCATTTCAAATGCATTTGAGAAATCCCAATCCAAGTCAAAAAGCCTATGTATTCACTTATCTTCTTGTTTTAATATTTTTTATTTTTAACTGTACTTAGAAATATTGTGTGTGTGTTCTTTGAAATTTATTCTTCTTCCTAAAAATTTCTGGGTGAGATTAATTTCCAAATCGCGAGATTATAAATTTATTCCGGTATAAACGAAATGCAAAACTTCTCTCTATAAATGTTCTTTTGAAGCAGATTTATTTAATTATTTAAATATTCTCCCTCACGTTTATTTCGTTTCACCTGATTTATATTAAACTTGATCTTTAGGACTGCTGAAAAAGTGGCCAAAAATGGAAGGTAAAAATTGATTTTTCTTCAGGAATACATAAATATTTCGTTTCAAAAAGATGATTCAAATCTATTTAGCATGGATTTATACAAAAGTATAACTCAAGAAAAATATGCTTGATCTTTTTATGCGAGAGAAAATAGAATCAGTTTTGACTTTGTAATCAGATTTTAAACTAAACAAATTCCGGAAAATGTGCTATAAAATATCATCTCTTCTATCCCTTTGTTTAAAAAAATGCCTAGTGTTTTACAAAAACACCATTTTTTGCCATCATATTTCTTTTGAAAAAAGATTTTTAGCAGAACTTGCACATTTCTCGAACTGTTAAGTATAATGCTTGGTCGGTTGACAAAAACTATGGGTAATATTTTGTTTCTGCTGTGATTTCAAATAAACGATAAGAAAACTCAGTTGAAACCTCGAAATGTTTTTAAATGTAATACAAGATTTTAGAAAAACAACCTTTTTTTGTAAAAAATAACATTTTACGTCTATCCAGCACAAACAAAGTAACTATCATTTTATCGAGAAATCCTGTTATTTGCAGTGTTAAATTGAATTACAGAACAAAATATCTCAACAATAAAGTGCTCCTTATCTAAGTGGTACACAATGCATCATAAAATATGCAGGGTCGGTTGAAGTAATTGAAAGCAAATTGCTATTATCACACACGTAGTGTGTTTTGAAAGTAACTGATTACGGAGAGTAGATTATTTAAGTTAAACCTATATTTTTACAGTATTGAGTAATTTTAAGCTGTGGAAGCGTACTCTGAAAAAAAATGTTTACCTTATTTAACATAATACAAGGTTAACATAGTTCATTAACTATAATGCAAACTTAAATTCGCAAAAGTAGTGCAGTATTAAAAATCACTGAAATTTCAATTTTATCTAGTTAAAGTTCAGACCACATGGGGGGGGGCAATATCCCTCTTAGCTCCCCTCTCTTGGGTCCACCATTGTATCCACATATATATAATAAAACATTAAATTTTCAATAGATTCAACTCCAAAGCTAACATTAGTAATAGAAAAAGTTACTATGTCAAACAGAGAATACTTTCATTCATCATGTTGACATCAGGCTGTGAACAAAGAAAATAATATATTCAGCCGGCAAGAAAATGGAAAGATATTGCAACTTATTCTTGTAAAAGTTTGACAGTAGAATATCATAACAAATGTTTTTGTACTTTTTTGAAAAGAATGATAGTTCATACTTTTAAAAAACCAAGGCAAGTGTTGATATTTTACAATTGCACGAAATGGGGGAAAAATGGAGAAAAGACGATAGATTTAACATTTATGCAAAATTTGCACGCATCAATGAAGCTAGGAAAAAACTACTGTTTTTTTTTTTTTTATATAGTTAAGTCGCCCGCATTACACTAACTGCCTCAATTATACGGCATTTCCTGTTGGAGAAAATAAAGTAGCGTATCAGATGTCCGACACTACTCCACCCGTAAACAAGGAAAGCCTTTTTGAAGAACCTTAGTAGAACGAAGTTAGTTCAGAGAAGCAATATCTCAATTGTTTTGAAAAGCAAACGGTAAGGTAGGTGGTCACTAAAACTGAAAACTTTGACCTACGAGTTTGTGTCAGAAGGATTTGACCGCGGCAAATATCGCCAAAAGCTCTCTGTCATAGGTACTGTATTTACGTTCCGCTAGAGAAAGCTTACGTAAAAAAGAGGGGAAAGGTTTAGAATTGGCAGTGGTAACCCGATCGGTAGAGTGTCGGATTCGGGGCCGGAGGGTCCTGAGTTCGAACCTCGACGGTCGAAGACCCACCGTCGTCATTAAAGGGGACTGGGCGACGTTAAATATGCTCGTGGTTTCAATGTCCTCCAAGTGAAACGATACCTCTGAGGGTGCTAGCACCAGGTAGCTATTATCTCCTAGACTAGTTCTAAATTCTCATTAACTGTTCGATCCGGTGATGGTGCTGCCATCTATCGGTATATAAAATAATGGAGGCAAGGCACTTAGTATGAAGTCCTCGACATAAATACAGTTGTAGTCAGTTGTTACTCTGAATAGGAATAGGTTAAGAATTGTTTCTGTATGCACCTGTAGAACTGATCCGATACCGATGTCAGACGCATTGACAATTAATGACAGCTGTTAATTAGGAGCATGATGACTTCAAGTACCGAAATTTAACAACTGCGTTTTACACTGCTCATAAGTAACTATTAGTTTAGTTTGTTAGTTGTATTTTTCTCGTCTTCCATCTTATCTCATTCACCTTGACTTTCAGAAAAGTCAATCATTTCACTCTGCTTTAGTTGGCTCATTCACATCTATGTACATGTTCACAAAAAGGTTTGTAATTGATATAAATTATTTCAATAAAATATTGAAGTAACCTATGTCTGATATCAATTATTTCAATTTGAAAACAAATTTTGACAAAAAAAAATTAGAAAATGTCCTGGCAGCCAATCTTTAGAACTTTTTATAACCATTTTGGAGACGGATGCCCATACTTAGTTCCTGTGACCGTGGTCTTTGGCAATTTGTGTTCTCACAACAATAAAAAGATACTTTTTATTCTGTACTCTATTATTCCGTTTATAAAGCGAAAATATGATATATTTATTGCTTACGTATTTTGAACGTAGATTTTACAGAATTTAAACCAAAATTTTCCAGATAGTTTTCTGTGCAATTTTTGAATCCCCTCACAATAGCATTAAGCCTAAAGCAACGAATCTTTATGAGATTAAATGCTGGATTCTGGGAGAGACTCCTTTGATTTAGTTAATTGAAGGCATCAAAGGATACACGGTTTTACTTCCTGGAAAACGGTTCCGTTAAAGCTCGTTTTCACTTCGGCGAGATTGAATTATTCAAAAGTTTCAATTTAAAATGGAATCATGGTTCCCGTTCTGTAATTATCGCGAAAGTACACTATAGAACGTTGATAATTTGATTAGAAGTTACAAGGAAAGGAATCTTCAGAATAATACTTAATCAGTTTTGAATATTCTTCATACATTTGAATGTAGCCCCTGCCGCTTCACATAATTGTAATTTTCTTCAAAATGCACAAGTGAATATTCTTAGTACATTTTGATTAGTACCATTCATACGTAATTTCGTGGCTAAATCATTGGGAAGAAAATTATCTATCATAGACGTAAAACTGTCAGTGAATGATGGAATGTTGATGGAAAAAGATTGAGAAAAATTGTTTCGCAAAGCATTATTGTCATGGAAAAGACGTATTAACGCATGTTATAAACGCGAAATATGCATAGAAAGCAAAGGAATAATTTATGAGTTGTATGTAAAAACTTGCTTTAAATCTTGTCAGAGTTGGATGAAAAACAATTAATGACACAGTTCTTTGGTCCTTTAATGCTGCAGTCATACAGCGCAATTTAGAGCCACACTTTCCCTATTTTAAACGGCACAGCTCATGTTTTAATAGTTTTTTTTTTTTTTTTTTAACATAAAACGTAAGAATAACTTCTAAACTACTGAAAAGTTATCCGTAGTTTAGTTATTATGATTAAATGGAGAAATAATATTTTTCAAATTCATCGTCAATAATCAATTTACCTGGTTCAAAGTTATCCTGTTATTGAGGTCACTTCGAGTTATGTTAGAAATGGGAAGAAAAATAAGTTTCAATAAAAAAATATGCAACTTCAAAACAGAAAAATGACTTTGCTAAATGCATAAAAATTCCTCCTCCGTACTCCAAGAAGTCAAAGAATTTCTATAATTTATAATATTAAAATCATAACCAAAAATCAAAACCAGTTGGGGCTGATCCTTTATGGAATCCAAAAAGCTCGGATTTAAAGGGTGGCCTTTTTAAATTCTCGTTGTTAGCTCAATAGAACTTATTTAAGAAAGTAAATAATAAATCAATTTTACCTATGATAAAGCATAAGTGCTTAGTACGTCATCTACATTATTAGTTGTCCGAATACTGTAAAAAATACGTACAGTACAGTATAAAAAAGTACGAAGTAAGTGCACCACCCTGAGCACGGTAATATTTTTTATCAGTTTCTGCCCTACTGTTCTGTTATGCAGGTCAGTTCAATGAAGAGTGTCGATTGAGCTTTTTACAAACTGATCTATTTATTTCCTACAGTTCCGTTTGTTGTTGACTTTTTACACTGATTGCTCATTAACGATAGAATCATAAAATGTTCCCCCTGGATATATGTAAACACAGTGCCTGGACAAAAAAAAGCTATTACAGAAAAGATGGAAATGCTCAAACGCCTAAACGAAACAGAAAGTAGTACAAAATTGGCTGTTAAATTTGTTTTCGGTAAGGCTACTATCACTGATTGAAAAACAAACAGGGCCAATATTCTGTGCTATGACAAGTGACATAACAATTAAACCCCTCCACAACTCAACAGTTTCTGTTCAATTAATTTGTGGCCTTCAATTCACAAGCTCTTCGGATTCTCCAGAATTCCATACCTCCGGGTACCGGATTTCTCAGGTTCCACTGTATTACAACGTAACAAGAGAAATTTCAATTCAAAAAATGACTTCCAAATGCTTCAGTATTATGAATTATTGACCGATGCATTGAAAAAAATATTGTGCATAGTTTATATGCACATTTTTTTTTTTTTTTTTTTGCAAAAAAAAAAAAAAAAAAAAATAGGAAACCTGTTTTATAACTTTGCCAGAAAAGAAAGCAGCACTAATTTTAAGTCAAAAACACTAAAATATTTATGTGGTGCCTAATTAAACAGCAGTGCTCAAAATTATACTGTTTGAATGTACATATTATGTTTATGTTATCATTGATTAAGTAATACCTCTACTATCATTTAATTAAAGAAGTAATATTTCCCATGCGGAAAAGATAATATTTTACTCCTAGTCCATAAACACATCCGAATACATAAGGGCTTTCTATTGCAATATTTTCGTCCGTCACAGATTTGCGTTTTTTTCTTTTCCTCTTATGGTTAAGAAAAAGATTATGTAAACAGCTGTCAATATTGATATTGAACGCGTAGACTTATTCCCCGAACGCGGAATTTCTGTAGTTATTTCTTATGTTTGCTTAGTTTCTTCACTATTTCCAAGCATGTAAATACCCACTCTTCCCAAAGGTGTTGGAAATAAACACAACAATCATGTAAAAAAGAGACAATATAGCACTAGAGGTTAAGTATTCTCGCTGTCTTCAAAATACTGACAAATATAGATTTTATTTAAATATTATTATTTTTTTAATATTAAGAAAGTAAGTATTGGTATTTTTGTTTAATCTTTCTATTAAGTTTATGCTGATTTACTTTTCATATTAAGATTAGATAAATAATTTTGCTTCTACATAAACACATACATAAGATGGTTTCAGGTTTAATGAAATTATGAAATTCTTATTTTAGTATTACCATATTTCAAAGGAATTTATGAATACTTAAGTAAAAATATATGCTTATCATCTTTAGAATACTGTATTTTTGTCACTTTCGCCTGCAAGATCAATCATTGAAACTTCTGCGTTTTTTACTAAGTTGCTCCCCATAGCTGGAATTCTCAACGCTTTCTAATATGGTTTTAGCCATAAAACTTGCAATCAAAGCATTTATTTAGTTTGCTTCAGGTGGTGTTGCAATATGTGTTAAGTGTTAACTATTTAGACCCGGTAGCTTCGCTTAAGAGGACAGGTTTTTTTTTTTTTTTTTTTTTTTTTTTTTTTTTTTTTTTTTTTTTTTGTCCCCAGTCGATTGTTGAGATTGAAGAAAATGTGAATTAAAAAATAATTGCTTCGAATAAAGCCTTCGTGCCTCAAAGAGTAAAAACGACTTATTTTACAATTAGTTGAAATACAATTCGTTTGGACTGTTAGCATAACTGAAGTCAAGTTAATGTTGTAATAAAAATATTTTGAAGATTCCAACAGACACACACGTTATCTAGTTACGAGTGAAATGCCTGAAACATAAGTCATTCTAAAGGAAGTTCGATAATATTGATATTATTTTTCGAGAAACACTCAACACTTGACTAATATAGCTCACCTTCCTAAAAACTTGATATTTAAATGAAATCTATTAACAACCGTATAGTTAACTTTGTCCGTACATGTTTCTGTTATCAAAAAATATATAAATAAATAAATGGTACTAATGTATCATATAAAAAAACCGTTATTTATTATTTAAAACACAGAATGTCACAAAAATTTGTAATACAACCTAGTACATGCAATAAAATTTCAAGCAGAAACAAAACCATTAGTTTTGTTAGATTACCCCAGAACATGGGGAAAACCGAATACCGTTGGTATTTATTACCCGACAAGTCGTAGTGAAAAGATTCTTTGTGCAACACATAATTACCTCCAGAAGCATAATTGCGATCCATTTTCACAGCATCAGCAAATAAAATGAAAAAATATTATCAGATGTCCCAATGTTGCAGTTATTACTATTTAAAATTATAACTGATTATTAAACCAATGAGAAATTGTGAATTTGTAACAAATATATTGGTGTATATTACAGTTATATAAAATTTTGAATTCTAGTCGAGTGTAGAAATATTTTTGTCTCTGAATGTTGGAGCATAATCAAACTAGCAGCCTTCGCCCTCAAACGCTTTTACATCATAACACAGAATACATAACAATTAATTGTAATATTCCAAAAGCAAATCTACATTTCGCGATGTTATTCTTGTAAATATTCAACAAATGTATAATTTTCAAACGTAAATTATATCACTTACCTCGAAAAAGTGTTCACTCAACAGTATTCCTTGCTGAAGTGTGCCGAAATATATTCCTAACTATAAAATCCAAACCTTTTGAAAACAGTGTAACAAAACTTTCCAGACCCACACACCAGTGCTTCAGCCGATTTCTATTGATGAACTACCGGCGGTGAGAACTCGCTAGCACCCATCCACACTTGAATTCAAATTAATCAAGTCCGTATCAGATTGCCCGAATAATAGCATTATTTATCAATTCCAAGACGATGGACGACGTTACGCTCAACTGACGAGGCGCCATACAAAAGCAAACATATCCACAAAAATGCAAAATTCAGGTGAAGACTGACTTTAATTTGTAAGCTTCATTCCTATACGGAAGTGTAGTTGGTTTCGCCTCAAAAAAGTCATGCCCTATTATTTTAGAGCTTTGAAAATTGACGGTCTGTGATAAAATAACCTATCCACAGATGTGTCTCAAGCAAACAAGAACAAATCCCCATCAGAAATGGGAAGCTGTAGTTTGGTCATGTGACTCCCACATTGCACACATGGATTCAATGTTAACTATGGCATTTTCAACTGTAACGGAAAAGCAATTTCAGTGTGTAAAAAGTTTTTTTTTTTTTTTTTTTGCACCTTACTCAATTGAAACCACCAAGGTTAAGTAAGAAAGCTAAAAAGTTAATTACAAATCAAAGTCTAAAGAAGAATCGTGTTGGTGATCGAGCTAGTAGAAAATTTCTAGGGGAAAAAAATCTGTTCGAGAGTTTTTTTGAAAAAGCTAAAAGAGGACGAGAAATTTATAACTGCAAAAAATCAAAGTGAATTTGTTTGCATTTTGATTTTAATATTACAAAACTTTTCAAGATATACAACACCGTTGATATAACATTGCAACTAAAAAAGTCGATGTTTCGTAGAGTATATTATGAGTGAAACGTCGGCTTTAATTCACCAGCTAATGATATTTGCAACTATTGCAACATATTAGATTTGAAATTGAAAGTACCAAGCTGTGTATCATTTAGTTGATTTTTTGGAAGGGTTTACTAAATAAATTGAGAAAGCAAATTGTCCAAGCAAAAGATAACATATCCCAACCTAGTTCATGCAAAAAAAAAAAAAAAAAAAAAAACACATATCCACTTAGTTCAAGTAAAAAAGAACACATCCAATATTTAACGTTAATTAGCTTTTTTTTAAAATCAAAACACGATGTATTGTAAATATCAACACTAGGTACTAACTGAACGATATTAACACTTTTTCCTTAGTGTTGAGTCCAACATTAAATAAATAATAGTTTTTTGTGTTTTCCCGAATGTTTTATAAAGTGGACCTGTTTACTTTTGCATGGCACCTCCTCAGATGTTGACTGGAGCAAGATCATTTTATTTTCATGCACTTCTTTCATTGCCGTAATGAGAGTAAAACTAGCTTGAAATGTTTTGCTTAACCTTTTGGATCAATTGGAGGAAGACTCGTTCAGTTCTTGCTGAAGATGGCAACTTGGAGAGCAAATTGCTCAAAATAACAACTCTCGCCCCCCCCCCCCCCCTCGCTCCTTCAGGCTTAAAAGCTACATGGTTTTTGGAATAATGCATAGCACTTTTGTTAGCAAAAGAATGTTCATAGCTTTCAACTGCCAGCATATCATGTATTATAAGAGCAATTAAATCATGACTTTGTTTTCTTATTTTAAACTAGTGGTACAACACGGTTTTGCCCGTAGTAGAAATTTAAAAGGTCATTTGGTTCGCCTATATATTTACAAATACTGGATGATAAATTTCTCGCCAATTTGATATGTTAATTTGCTCGCCCATGGTCGCATATGGTAGTTTGCTTGTCCACGTTTTAGTAATTTGCTCGTCCACGTTATGATAATTTGCTCGGTAGAATGTTCCTAAAATAGGAATAGAAAAAGAACAAAACTGAATTTTTGAAACATCGCTTTGAGGTGCTCCCCCCTTTGCTACGAACTAATTTTGTGCCAAATTCCACGAAAATCGGCCGAATGGTCTATGCGCTATGCGCGTAACAGACAGAGATCCAGAGATCCAGGCACCCAAACTTCCAGCTTTATTATTAGTAAAGATAATTAAAATTTAGTTATATTTTCTATAGTTGAATTCTTGTGCTACTTAGGCTACGTTTCTTACTTTTTGAATTTGATATTTGTTTAATCTATCGAATATATCCAATCAATATTTATTTTTTTTAGAACTTTAAACTATCAATATGAATACGCGTGATTTTTCTTGGATATTAGTACCTTTGACAATGTTTGGCCGACATTTTACTTGTTACTAAAGATTAGTCATCATGAAATTTCAAACTTTTATACACAAATATTTAATGCAACGTTATTATAAGAAACGAAGTGTTTTTTACCATGTGTCTCATTTTTACGTCATTTGTAAATTGAACACGTTTTTGTTGGGGTGTTGTAAAAGGGTTCAAAAGACTTCACCAATATTTAAATTTTAGCGTAATATTTTTCATTTCCAGCCATACTCCAAACAACAATTTTCGCAAATTTTGGGAATTTGTGTTGATTTCTATTTCAATTCAAAATAACTCTTCGTTATGAAATGAAAATGTTTTTTTTTTCTAATGAAGTTTCGAAATTGTAACATGTCTCTCACATTTGGGGCTAAGTGTTTTAAGTTATACCCATGTATTGAAATTTTTTTTAATGTTAAAAAAAGGAAAAAAAAATATGCGGAAAACTATATTTACTTCTAAAAAAGTGTAAAGTTAAAAAAAATATTTTGTTATAGAAACGGTTACAATCAAAAAATTAAAAAAATACTTTTTTAAATCCTTTACATGCCGAAAACGGAGATAATAAGTCCGCTTTTTCGCAAAGTTCATGTCATTCTTTATGCTCATATTGCATGCATTTAATGGATAATCTTGTTTTGTCCTTTCTGTATTTGAATGGAGTTTCCCGCTGCCTCTTGGTATGCATATATGGTCGCTTTATTGTCGGATGAACTTATCTCATTCGAAGAAAACGTAAATTCAGACAACGAAATTAATTTTTAGAAAACGTGTCCCAGCTCAAAGCTTTAAGAATTTGTTAAATCATTTTCTTTCCTGAAAATTAGGACAATTTACCCTTTGAAAGGAAAATCACTGTACAAAATAGTGAACGATCTGCTTTCGAGTCGCGAAAACTCGACCTAAGTGGACCAAAAACTGAACGAATTTTAGAAAAGTGTACTGGGTTATCGGAAATACACGCGCCACAGGTGTATCACTCTTTTATTTATTTATTTTATTTATTTATTTATTTATTTTTGGCTCTGCTGTGGAGCCGACTTTTCTAGATTCGATCAGTTATTGAGTGCCGAGTTCGTGAGACTCTACAGTTACTTCAAATTCATATATCTGTATTTGCACTGCAGATATATCACTTACAATCCAGTAAGTCCATTTTACGATTATAGGATGGTGGGGGTAAAGCCCCGCGATTTTCAGTTTTTATACCACCATGATCAATAAAGGGCATAATTTCCCATTTTTTCAAATTAGAGTCATTGCGTGGGTTGTTACCTATAATCTTTCTAAATTTTAGCTACGTCTGATTAGTAATAATTGAGAAAATTACAATTTTGCCCCACAAAATGGGGTAAAACCCCGCAATGCGGATCTTTACCCCCTCAAGATGAATGAATAAAAAGAATGACTGCTTGATAAAAAACACTTGAAAAACCTCCTTGAACCATTGGTTTATTGTTATTCAGCAGTACCAAACTTAAATATCTCACACGTTTAATCTTTTTTTTTTTTTTTACTTTCTCACAAATATATTTTCTTCTCCATAAAAGGAGGATTAATTACCCGGGGAAAAAATGACAGCCGCATTATAAAAAAATAATTTAAATGCCTGAAGCTATAATTTAATTGAATATCCAGTACCCAGTGCTTTAAGTTAACAGCACACTAAGTTGAGTTTTGCAAAAATGTTATTGCGTTGTGGATGGAACCGTGTCCTGCTGAGGTTACGACAATTTATTTATAACGTCTTCATTTCCAATGACTCTTCCTGTGTCTCAGTACATTTGCAGGCTTCTAGGTGTTTTATGTAAAAAAAAACCCTCTACATAACCTACTCCTTCTTGTCATATTGAATGTATCTTGGCCACATTGTGCAGGGATAAGCTTTGAGTTATTCTCTACAGTTTCACTCGAAATTATAGGGAAATTTGTTTCTTCTTCGAAGACCCAAGCTTTTGTTCCATTTTTCAGAGATGTCTTCAATCGATATTTTTGAACCTAACTTTAATGTCTACTATACTGAACGAAAAGATGCCTGCAATTAAGTTACGTGCTTCATTAAGCTCGATATTTATTATGGTTCTGATTTGTTTTTCTTCTGAAGGTACTAGAACGAAAAATTAAACGTACGTAAATGTTCAAAAAAAAAAAAGAGAGAAGAAATTATTACATTAATGAAAGCACGTTTGAATTGAAATGAATGTAAGATTTTACCTAGCAAATCTTATCCAAATTAAAACTTCATGAGTATTTACTCATGTCCACCAACAATTAATTTTTTAAGATGAATAAGCTGTACAAAACACATGCTAAACAAAGATATTATTAATATTTCAAAAAAGAGACAATTTTAAGCCGAGTGGAGAGAATCCTTGACCTTTTGGAGATGCGGGGTTTTACCCCAAAACAACTGCGGGGATTTTCCCCATTTTGTCACTTTCTGAAAAACGCACCATGTTGCTTTTAAGCAACCATTAGAGTAACTGTTTTCACGCGAAGGTGAAGCTTTAATGTACCAGTATTAACGTGTAATTCATTGATTCTTCTTTTCAAATTCTACATTTTACAATGTTCAAATAATATATTATAAAAGTAAGATCAAAGTAGTAAAAAACAAACTTATCCACCTTTCTCGTCTCTAGAGTGCCTAGTCAGAACAAAATTTCATTGATCAATAGGTTTCCATAGGAAAAACCCACCACCTAAACGTAAATTTCTTACTCCAAGGTGATCAAGTTAAAATGCCGGTGCGGGTTTTTACCCCACGCGGGGCTTTACCCCCACCTACCCTAAATCTATTTTTCAACTTTTGCAGGTGGGTTACCTTAGTAACACTGACGACCTTTGACTGACCTTCCTTGAAAACTTCTTTGAAAGAAAACAAAGAAATAAGCAAAATACATAGTCCTATTCGAAAACAAAATCAAGTTTAAGTATGTATAATTTCTAGTACAAAATACTATACAACATAGTTGCTTATATAAAGTTAATTTCGTAAAACAATCTTTCGAATCTGTTCAAAATATCTAACCCATCGGTAGTTCTTTTTTTTTCGTTACGATCAAGAACACATTGCTTTGCAAAGTACACAAAGCAAAGCGTAAATAAAATACATCATTTGAAAAAGTTTTAAGCAAGGAGTGAGAATACATTTTAAATAGTATTTCACTTTGTAATCTGAAAGAAAATAATCATTTCCAAATGCAACAGATAGAAAGGTATTCTTTTCGTAGAATGTGAAATTGAAAAATAATTAGAGATTAACACAAAATTAGATTAATTAGGACAAACAGGTTCCTTTTTAAAATAATCTACGCAAGAGAAAACTACAAGAATTAAATATTAAATCCGCGAACGTTGAACTAATGCTCTTTCTAACATGTCTTTTGTTAAAAAAAAAACTGATTTAAATAATAATCATTAAATAACGAAAAAGAACATAAATATTTTTTGCATAAATGAAAAACAATAATTGCGTCTCATTTCGAGAACAATAAAAATTCTGATCTTGTAATTGTTTTAAATACTTCGTACTCAAAAAAAACCCGTAGAAATAAAAGGTAATTTCAATAATCGTTTCAAAAAACTGTGAGAATACCTAAAGCACGCGTAATTGAAAAACCGGTATTTAAATTGTGGTAACTCTAATTGAATTTTTGCGATAAGAGTGTTGGTAAAAACATTAATGTAACCGGCTCTCCAAAAATATATATGAAATAATAATCAGACCATTAACGATATTGAGTATAAATTACTTTTTTTTTTTTTTTTTTTGAAATGATTCCTCTCTTAGCTAACCATTCGGACTGTACGTTCATTTTTATTGTGGTTCTTAAATGCTTTTACTGCAGATGAATAAAGCAAGAATACGGAGGAAAAAAATGTACCTTTACGAAATAAATTTTTAAGAAGCACTGAAAAATGATGAGACAGTGAGATGCAAAGGGATGTAGGTGTAGAAACTAAAAATTTGGAGGTGACCATTGCAAATAGTATGGATAATCCTCTGTCTTGGGGCAAGAGTACTAATAGTCCTAGTATGTGCTGCTATACAGCCTGATTTAGAAAAAAAATTCAATGAAAACCTACCTAGGACATAATATTTATACGCGTTTTACTTAAAACTTGAAAATGTCCACTTACATCCCTTTGCTTCTCACTGCCTCATTCGATGTATGATATTATATTTTAACAAAGAAAAATATCTTTACTAATAATAAAGCTGAAAGTCTCTCTGTCTGTATCTCTGTCTGAATCTCTCTCTCTCTCTCTGCCTGTATGTCTGGATCCAAAAGGGATAGAAGGAAAATATATATAAAAGGGAACAAAAAAGTAAAGTTTCGCTGCACTATGTATCAGAGGAAAGAGACAAACATAGGAAAAGGGGGAAAAAAGAACAAATAAAAATTGCCTCCTACACCATCGAGAGAAAACGTTGTTCGGACTACAAAAGAGGACCCATACCTGAAATAGCTTAGGGCCCCGTTAAGTCTAAATCCGACCCCGGGCCACACCTCGTATTAAAATTTTTCTCGCGGACCGGAATGCATACAAAACTTCATAATGTTCAATTTTTTTCTGAATAACATGGAAAAGCATGGAAAATGAAAGAAAATGACAAACAAAGAATTGTTTTCATTATTACCAGATGTGCTTATTTTCTTAATTGCATCTGTTTTCCAGAAATCGAATTCTGAATATTTGGCTCCGAATTTGTGGCAGTGTGGGTAATTTTAGTTTTCGATTTATATAGCATTGAACAATATAACCGGCCACATGGTTCAGCTTAGTGGGCCGCATGGGGCCCACGAGTCGTAGGTTGGAAACCATTGCCTAAGACTATAAAATGATCAACGATTTCGTGTTCACACAATGGAAGCACGTGATTGACCTTGGCTATGTTACCGAGTTTCCACTTTCACATATTTTATTCATATGAGTTGACAGATTAGTTTGTCTTTTATGCCATAAAAAACGATCTAACCCCGATTATAAATTTTTCTGATTTATTGAATGAACTTTCTTTCTTTCTTTTTTTTTTTTTTTTTTTTTTTTTGCTTTAATAATTTCAAAATAGCCCAACACTAGTAGCTTCAATAGTGTGTATATATGTTTAGTTTAAATTTTTTTAGAGTAACTGTTTCGGTTCAAAATTTGCAATCGATCATGTGAAGACAAAACTTATAGATAAAAATATTAATAGCATGTAAAATGAAGTCCTCGTTTTATGAAGCATTACTTTTAATGCTTAGTTTGCGATGTCATAAAATGCCTCTCTTCTCCAGCTCTTTGAAATTAATTTTCACATAAAATACTGAATATGTGCTTGAATACAGCATGGAATTATTTTTTGTTACGCTTCACTCTGTCTCTCAATAATGAGGGCTATTATGAATGAAACGATAAATTTCTTTGTTATACTCTTCCGCTCTATAAGAATTAATTTATTTAAATATCTTTGATTATGAGAAAAAAAGTGGCATAATATCACGCCCACGTGACGTAAAAACAAAACTAACCGACGACGCCCTCGCCTTATCAGATTTCTTCAAAAACATATTCCTGTAGTATTATAAAAATCCAAAAATTAATACGTTGGTTGAATTTTACTTGGGATAAGGTTGCACGTATTAAGTAATTAAGAGTCATTTTTTTAAAGCTGGACAAAGTCTATGGGAGCCTGATGGTTTACATCTTCAATTTCCCTCAAACTTGGATGCATTAATAGTTTAGTGATAAGAAAAAGTGAAGTTTCTTTTTTCGGAAATCTGATTTGTTTGTCCCTCAGTAGGGGTTAAAGTTTAAGGTCGTGAATAAATGGTACTAAATATATGATCGTTTTGCTACAAAAGCAGCGAGTGACCCATGCCAAGTGTTTACTTGATACTAGGTACACACTAGCATAAATAATTTGGTACTCACTCTTGGCTTTGGGGGGCAAATGTCAATTAAAAATGCTATTTTCGCTACTTTTTTTTGCTTTGTTTGTGTCCGGATATCTGCTAAAGCTGTGAGCGACCCTCGGAAACAAGCAGGGGAGGCAAATAGGGGGGGGGCGGTCGCACCCCTGCATTTTTTGGCAAGAAGGTTAAAAATGGATAAATTCAATTTATGTAAATCGCAAATCAGTGTTCATTAGAAAAATTCTCGCCGATTCTCAAAAAAGAATGATGAAACTCGATGCATTTCCAAACAAGAGCGCAAGTGTTGAATAATGGATATTTGAATAATGGATTGGGAGTTCTTGAAGCATTTGCCAAATGCCGACCTTTTCAGAACAGAAAACACTAACGGAGAATTATGTTTTATTTTAACTAAAGAAGTAATCTTCTCATATAGGCTAAATATTTCATTCTTGTGTTATACTTGTGTTAGCGTTAACGGTGGCTCATTCAATATGAGAGTCCTGTGCAGTGGTGTGGCTGCATGATTTTTCACTAGAAAATTCCCTGCTATTTCGCATTAATTGTTACTCTGATGTTTTTAATGTATGTTTATTTAATGACTGTTCATCGCTTTTTTTCCGCTAGAAACCACATTACAGGTATTCAATGCATATTATGCTTTGATAGAAACTTCTTAATAAAAAAATATTCAATAAAAACAAAAAACCCGACTGCGTAAAAACCAAAAAAAAACTGAAATGAAAAATGTATAAACCCAGTAGTTTAGAATGTTATTAAGAACTACTGAATAACTACACCATTGAAATAGTTTTATAACCGTACACAGATAAGAGAAATCATAAATTCAAAAGCAGAATAGAAGGATCAACAGTCGAGGCCTATTCCTTTCTGATTCAAAGAACCTCGTAAAATTTGCAATCGCTTTATTCGCTCTGTACTGTCCCAAACCTTTAGCATTTTCAGGTTATTTAGTTTTGAAAATCACCATTCATTTTTAATTAAGTAACAGATTCGCATCTTATAGCTTACAATCATATAGTGTTGTCTTCATGCCTGTTCAACTTTAACTTTTTACACTATTCAGCCTGTAATACATTTTCTTTATTTTAAACATGGTAATACATTACTTTCAAAACACTAACAGAACCACGTTAGATGTCAAAATAATGAAAAGGCTTATCGGTAATCCAAGTAAGTCTGTCACTAGGCCTTCCATATCGTCACATATTGACTACCCCAACTGAGACCATTTGAAAAAGTAGGATCAAAGTTCAGGAACCAGGAAAGGATTGTGAGCATCCTCTTTTTTTTCCTTACTGATACTTCGATTAAAGAAGTCCTCAGACAAAAGCAGTTATAAGCTACAAAGAAAAAACCAAAATGGGCAGAACAAAAAAAAAGGAGAACTTACTTTAAAATTTACAAGTTTCTATTGAATCAGAAATATAAGACATCAAAGAAAAAAGTATGAAACCAAAACCTGTGACAGGGAAAAAGTTAGTACACTCTGTAAAAATGATATTAATGAACGATTATGTTTACGAAGTAGAAAATTGTGCTTGCATCTAGTGTTTGAAAGGACACAGCCAATCGAAAAAAGGACAATACAGGGTTCAATGTCTTAAACGTAAAAACGCAGTCCCATGAGAAGTGTGCGAAAAGAAATACTTTGTTTTTGTTAGTAAAATCTAACAGTGATGATGAAGCTGACTAAATAGCTTCTGTTTTTAATTAGCAATAAGCCCAATGATTTTAGTTCAGCCTATAAAATGTTCTTTAATTAATTATTTCTTATTTTCTTATTTTCAAAGTGTTTTAAGTGGAATAAAACATTTAAATTTGATTAAATATCTATATCACTTACTCCTTGGTATCATTTCTTTTTTCATGCGTAAACGTGTCCCACTCGATGCGTAAACTTGTCCCGTATTCGGGGCAAGTTTACGCAACCGACTTGGACTCAGAAAACGATTTTTTTACGGTTAAAAACACAAGCTGAGCAACAACTGAATACACAAATTTTGACTTCATTAACTGCTATATAAAACCACAGCGTGAGGGGGGGGAGTAACATTTCTTAGGTTCAAACATAAAAATTGGAAAATTTATTGAAAAAAATCCTCGTAAATGTGCCGTGGTCTACTCTAATTGACTTAAAACTTTGATAATTTTTGTTTTAAATTATTAACTTTGAGACAGTGTAATTTAAAAAGTTTATAAGCTGTCATGGGTTTCTAACCTGCATCTTAAATTACACTATATGGACTATAATTACAGCTGTATCAGAAAGTTACTGACTCGTCGCAAACAGAGTTATTGACCCTGAAACTTGAATTTTTTTTTAAAAATCATCAACTTTGAGACCGTTTAACTACTAAAGCAAAGAGTGACCCATGCTACATTCTGTTTTTCTGAGTACTATACTATGCTGAGTAAGTATCCGTATACTTATTTCCGAGGGTGGCTCACGGCTTTAGCAGATATCCGGACACAAACAAAGCAAAAAATGTAGCGAAAATAGCATTTTCAATTGCCCCCCTCCCCCCCCCCCCCCACCCAAAGCCAAGAGTGAGCCACCAAATTATTTATGTTAGCGTGTACCTAATATCAAGTAGTATACATATTTAAAACAATTGGCATGAATCACTCACTGCTTTTATAGCAAAACGGTCAGATATTTAGTACCAATTTTTCACGACCTTAAACTTTGACCTCTACTGAGGGACATACAAAGCAGATTTCAGAAAAAAGAAACTTCACTTTTTCTTATTATAGTACTACAAACATAACCTGAAATTTTCACGAAAATCGAAGATATCAACTCTCAAAAGTGTCTAACTTTTAAAAAATGACTCTTAAATCTTTGCCTAAACTACTCAAGACAATAAATCTAAATAAAAGATTTTTTTTTTAATGTTGATGTTGATATTCTGCTGCCGAAATTACTGAAGATGCAGTTGTTCTTTGCCAAAAAGGGCGCGGTTAGAGGTTAAGATACGATGGAGAAAATAAAGATAAAATCAGTAGTAGTGAATATAAAAAGTTGTGAAGAAGTTTTTTTTTTTTTTTTTAAATGCCAGTTTTATATCGAGAAGTGCAATTTCAATCCCGAAATGTGCGATCTCAAAATATTCGAGCTGTGCAATCTCAGAATATTAAACCGTTTCTTCTCCTCAAATCTTGTATGATCAGGCTTTTATGTTGCCAATCATATTATGACAAAAGAAATAATTTACATGATGATTTAAAAAAGATGAGACTTTCTTTTGCTTCTCCATAAAATTGAGCCAATTAGTTTCGCAACCTCAACCTCAGGGATGTTTCATTCATAATTTACTTAATTCATTGCAATTTTATTAGACATAATTGCTTTTTTGTACGCAAAAAAAAAGTTAAACATCATACTTCGCTATAATTCTGAAAAGATTTGTTCTGCCAAAATTGGGAAAAGTCTGACACAACATTTTCTAATTATTCATAGTTGCATATGCGGTTCAAACTCTTAGTTTTTTCCGTCAACTTACAGTACTTTAGCTTATATAACTCCATTTTCATGATTTCACAAAGGTCACTTAATTTATTAATCCCCCATTACAGTGAATCTGGTGGGTGGTTAAAAAACTTTACTACTAGCATAGACACATAAATATATGGAAGGTATAAAATAGTTGTTGATAGAAAAACATTTCTCTTGAAATGCATCTTTTTTTCACAGCGTTTTACATCTTATATCCCATTAACTACAAAAATAAAAATCTGTGGCTGTTACCAATATCTTCATTTAGGTTCAAAACTTTTTGAAATGCTTTCCTTTCTCTAATTTAGATCCTATAATATTGCCTGCTAGCATTTTTTTTTTTTTTCATTTTCTGTCACATGGATAGCAAAAAAAGGATGAAATCATTTTATCATTCGTATTTTCGTGCAACACTTTATTATTGAAATTTTGTCACGACGCCCGACTCTCATTACGTACTGACAAAACAAAATACTCTCATTCTTGTTTATTGGAAGAAATTCATAATCAGATGCGACTTTTGGTTTTATTGTCGTCTTCATTAGCTAGCGCTGGGAGCATTTTTTACAACCCTGACTCATTTCTTTTCTTTCTGCAGAATAATATTGGAAAAGTAATAAGACAAAATCTTTAACGTTTTTTGTTCATTGTTTACTTTTCTCCACCCGCTTTCACAGGAAAAATCAATAAAAGTATGCCAACATTGTAGCAATATGAATAAGGGAAAACTTTTAAGACTAAGAAAATGCAGAAAGATAATACTAACATTTTTCGTAATATGAACGTGTTGGGAGAAAACCAGGACGAGTAAAAGTTTTAGAAAAAAATCAATGCAGTTGTAACAATGTTTGATTATAGCAGAAGAAGGTAAATTTAAGTCTTTTCAGGCAATATTTTATCTATATTCAATCTTTTTACACACACACACACACACACACACACACACACACACACACATATATATATATATATATATATATATATATATATGTGTGTGTGTGTGTGTGTGTGTGTGTGTGTGTGTGTGTGTGTGTGTGTGTGTGTGTGTGTGTGTGTGTGTGTGTGTGTGTGTGTGTGTGTGTGTGTGTGTGTGTGTGTGTGTGTGTGTGTGTGTAAGAACCGCCGCTCGGTTCTTATTACGAATCTCGGTTTTCGCAAGTTGCAGTGCTGTGCCGTGATAATCCACCACGTAGGAAGAGGACAAAGCTACATTCACAAATCATATCTTTATTTTTACATGGAATATAACAGCAGGAACTTCTCTTAACTAACCAACTTGTTTAGTTGTGCCACGATTTTTATATAGGGAATATCATTAAAAGATTACAGATAATTATCCCTCGATCATGTGATCTCACGTGATCTGTATAGGAGGAGCAGATTGCAATAACGAAATATTATTGGGCTTTGCACCGCAGACAGAGGCTGGCTTAAGTCTGGAGGGAAAAAAGTGTCTGGTAGGTACTTTAAGGGGAATCTCATCTGAGCCCAGAACATAGCCATATATGGTATGAGAAGCATTTAAGTGTGTAATAAATAATGTCTGTGACTCATACGCACCGACATATAAGTGAACAGAACTTAATATGGAAAAGGCCTAGCAAAGGATTTTTCATATTACATATATATATATATATATATATATATATATATATATATATATATAAAGTATTTGGCAAGATACTCTGTAACTGAAGTTATTTTTTATGAAGGCATAATTGTCGAACCAACCATTATTTCTTATACTAATTTAAATACTTTTTAAATTTATCTTTTTTCTTCAAGTTGTTTTATTTCAATGTTTCTTTACTTTAAAAAAATAAATGAAAGAGAAAAAAAATAGAATCACTGACACTTTTACAGTTCAAAGTAGACGCATACAGCGGATAGGTGTCTTTTTTTTTTTTTTTTTTTTTGGCGCAATTTGCTTTTTATGACATTAAGCTTTTTTACTCCAAGACTGCCAGCTTTGACGGTTGCTTAAAAAACTCGGCGGTGGTACACAATTATTTGAATCGATACCTACATTTATTAATTTATTGTTTTACCGCTAGATACATTGCATAACTAAAGACATTGTGGGGAATGTGGAGCAAAGTGAAATAGTGAGCCAAAGTGAAATGGTGAAGTGTTTACTCTGCTTTTAGTGGCACCTGTCTGATAAAATTTTACGTATGTACTAACACGCGAAGTCTGTCCCAGTCAGAAAAAGAATACCACCGAAGATTAAAGCATATGATGATACAGGCAATTTTCAAAAATAGATACTCTATTGTAATATTTTGATGTATATTAAAAATTATTTTTGATTTTATAAAATGATACAGTTCGTGTTATTTTAAACATTAATTGAGATCTTCTCCTATTCGGTGAAGTATTTATTTTGTTAATGTTAAGCTCATTTTTATTTTAAATATTTTGTATTATTAGTCAAATAGATAGGGGGACAAAGTGAAATTGTTTTTTTTTTTTTTTTTTTTTGTTTACTCGCTCAAACATTTAAACCCCTTACATATTCATTTATTAATTAATTTATTTACATTTCTTCATTAAGTAAGTCACTTATTCATTCATTCACTAATTTTCTTATACATTCACTTTTTTTTATCCCTCATTAATTTTTCGTCCTATTTTAATTAATTTATTTACTTAATTACTCGGGCCGTGGTAGCCCGATCGGTAGAGTGTCGAATTCGGGACCGGAGGGTTCTGAGTTCGAACCTCGATGGTCGAAGACCCACCGTCGTCATTAAAGGGGACTGGGCGACGTTAAATATGCTCGTGGTCTCAATGTCCTCCAAGTGAAACGATACCTCTGGGGGGTGCTAGCACCACGCAGCTATTAGCTTCTGGTCTAGTTCTAAATTCTCACTAACTGTTCGATCCGGTGATGGTGCTGCCATCTATCGGTATAAAAAAATAATGGAGGCAAGGCACTTAGTATGCAGTCCTCGACATAAATACAGTTGTAGTTAGTTGTGACTCGAAATCGAAATCGAAAATGCTTAATTACTCATTAATTGTTTCATTATCTTTTTAGTTATTCATTCAACCTGTATGCGCCAATATGCAAATGCGCTGCTCGCAGAGGGCAGCACACGTGACTGTGAGTATAAAACCGCTAAGCTCCATGAGAACGGGCGGGGCGACTTCCTGCCTGATGTATCGAAACAGCATTCAGACACTCGTCCGTTACACTGCATGTGTTCTTAGTATGCAGTCCTCGACATAAATACAGTTGTAGTCAGTTGTGACTCTTGAATAGAATAGAATGCACTGCATGTCGCAGAACTTTTCTAGAACCAAGAAGGGTTTTAACTTATACTTTGCAATGTTATTTTTATTTGCTATACATCATGTTAAGTTAAGATAATATTTTAAAGTAAATCTTAGTTTTCTTGCCAACATAAGTACAATTATTACAAAGAATAAACACAACCTTTTATTTACTGATACATTTGATTAAAAATATTTTTTTATAATCGAAGAGAAAATATTTCATTGGAATAAAAAATATTTTTCACTTTGCCCAATGATTAAAAAAAAAAAAAAAAAAAAAAATAGTGAAAATTTTACACTTTTTTTTTTTTTTTTTGAGAGTACAAGTAAAGCTGAAAGTCTGTATCAGCTGCAACTGCTACGAAAAAATCGTAGTTTCTATGAATTACAGATTTAAACTACGACGCTACGAAAGCAGGTCAAAAAATTACGATTTTCTGTTTTTCTAATTTATAATCCCAAGAACGCAAGAAAAAAAAAAAAAAGAAAAAAACAGCATGAAAACTGAACCGGTAAGTTAAGAAAATCAAACTTCTACATGTGTGCTGACAATATCTGTGCAACAAGCATCGCTCATCGAAAGTTGCATGGTGTAAAGATGGATCGGTTTTTAGATCGCGACGCTGATCCAGTCATTGAATCTTCGGCAAAAAAGCGGAACTGCCGAAAATTCCGTGAAGAATAGAACTTTTTTTTATAAATTACGTATTAAGCATAAATATCACGAGAATTCAACTTTAGAAAAAAAAACTAAATTTTAATTATCTTTAGTAATAATAAAGCTGAAAGTCTGTGTGCCTGGATCTCTGTTTGTTACGCGAATAGCGCGTAGACCGTTCTGCCGATTTTCATAAAATTTGGCGCAAAATTAGTACGTAGTATAAGGGCGGCACCTCGAAGCGATTTTTCGAAAATTCTGTTTTGTTCTTTTTCTATTCCAATTTTAAGAACATTTTACCTAGCAAATTATTATAACGTGCACGAACAAATTACCATAACGTGGACTAGCAAACTACCATAACGTGGACGAGCAAACTACCATATTGCGACCATGGGCGAGCTAATTAACATAGCAAATTCACGAGAAATTCATCACGTACACAACCGCTAAAAACTATTTAATACTTGTATTAATCGATTTCTCGGCTAATACAAGCTGTATTACATAACAAAAGTGGTCCTACACTATACTAATAAAGAACTCTTTATAATACTCAAGTGTTTAAAGGATTTTAATAACTACTTGCATATACATTAATTTATTATTACTATTATTATTTAATAGAGAAAAAATGTGTACATCGTTCAATATATTTTTTTTTTAAAAATAGTAAAACCCAAGAAAAGTTATTTCATATTCATGAAAAAAAAAAGAAGTCATGCATTTAAGTAACTTTAAAGATAACGTACAAATAATTACTGGACGAAAAATAAAATTCCCTACTGCTTTTCTAACAGCAGAAAATATCGTCCAGAGGCTAAAACTTTCTAACCTGAATATCCATCAAAGTAAAATATATATGTTCCGCGCGATCAATAGCAACTATTGTCTCTTCTATCTGAAGGGTAGTTATTTATGGGTTGGAAGAACAAATAAAAATGCTTTTTTGAAGGAATAAATAAATGAGAACTGGGTTATCTTGATTTACATACAAAAGTTAAAATATCTCTTTAAAATGCAAGAAAAAATCAATTTGAGCTTGATTTATTTTATGTCAATGAACATTGTAACTTTCGTGAATGAGAAATGTAGTTAAGTAAAATTTTCTTGTACAATGTAGCTAGAAACTGAGTAGTAAAATGTAACTCAACTTTCTGAAACATATACATTTTGCACTTTTAGAAACTCACAGAAAAAATTGATTACGCAAAAATATTAACTAGTTTTTAAGATTTTTTACACATATAATTTATATCGAAAAATTTCTAGCATTTAATTAACTTTGAGTTAAGATTTTAATTAAGTTCTGATCGAAAAACTGAAACAGGTTCTGAATCTAACAATTATAGTTTATTGAACATGTTCCAGACCTAGTGCATCCCCCCGATATAGCAGTCTAACTTTAATGTAGCACCATTATCGGCGGATGCCATTTCCACGAGAATTTTGACGCCCAGTTTCCCCATCAGATGTGGTAGCTTGGCTTCTGTTAGATACTGCACAAATATTTTAAATTTCCCGCGAGCACTCCTAGCCTAACTAATGCTCGAGAGATATTTAACACGCCACATAATCATTAGACATGGGCGCTGACAATTTTTTGCATCTTGAAAATCCACTGACTGGAGCCAAGTTTGAACTTGCGTCTTTGTGTGTAGGAGACTATAGTCTAATCACTATATCCCTCTGTCAGCGATTTATTGAAACTATGAATTCGTTTTTTTTTCAATGCCCTAAATGTAGTTAAGATTTTAAGCATAAATGGACATAGTGGTTTCTGTCACAGTATTGCTGGGATAAATTTATAAAAAAAAAGTCGCTTTTGTGACCACTTAATGGTTTCTCTAGATATATGAGCAGCTCTATTCTTCGTAACAAAATTAACTACTAGAATAAGGACGATAATTCTGTAAAAATCTCAATCAGAAATGAAAGCCAAAAGTTCATAAATGAGAACAATGATTGCTTGATATTCACATTGTAACGAAGATCCTAAATAATGTCAGCAGGAAAAAATTAATCCCTCTAAAAATGTCCGACATAAATGGAAGGACAACATAAATATATGTTTTTCTTTCTAAGAAACAAAAATGTAGATTTTTCTTTCTAGAGTTGTAAATATGAAAATGTAGTTCAGTGAATGCAAAAATAAAACGCATGCGAAAAAAAATTTCATTCACAAAGTAAGGGATTTTTGTTACAATTTTGCTTAAAAGATGAAGTAAAAGAATTAAATCAAATCTTTACTTATAGATCGAATTTTCATATTATCAATTTTAATCGATGTGAGACACGCCTGAATAATCCTAAGGAATACTATGGCGAATTTCATACCATTTACAGTGAGAAAAGAAGTATGAGACGAAATCGCGAAAAGTTAAAAACATTGCATAAAATTGAAGTAAAACCGTGCCAAAACTGTATCAAAAATAGAACAAAGAAACTCGGGGGGAAAGAGAAAAATGCCCAGAAAGTCCACAAAATTGGAACAAAGCACTCATTTCCTTTCAAAACCGCAAAAAATCATTAAAATAAGTAAAAAAGACCTATAATGACTGTCACCAGGAGAAAAACGCTATATATAAACCCAACTTTTCCATTATTTAAACGATAATAACCGGCATTATAATTCAGTTAAAAAGTTCGAATAAAATTCATCTTACAGACGAAGAAAAACAGACCTTTGCATTGGTTATCAAATAAAAAGCGTACACTAAACTTCTACTCCAAAAACTATTAATTTTGTTAAAAATGTCGCTTAAAATTGAATGAAAATTTTAAACTGAAAGAATAAAAATAGTTTATTGTGTACATTTCGAATAATAAAATTTTTAATCATTTCCTCTTAAATTTAGTACCAGAAAAAAAAATAACATAACCTCCGTTGTTGAGGTATTATATAACGAAATGTATTTAAGTAGATAATTTTTTTTTCCGAAAGGTAAGACAGAAAATCTATTTCAAAATTATTACCTATGAGGCAGGCTAAAAAGGACATATCCTCATATAGATATAATAGCGAATTCACGAGCAACGCTGACGTCATCAACAATGAAACTCACGCCACGGCATGATAATTTGATAATAATTTTTAGTAATGTTTGACATGCAGGGAAATGCTTCATTTTGACAGGGCTGAACTGGATCCGGTAACCTAACTGTTTTACTGGTAAGACTCATTTCAGGAGAATGAAGAAACGTAAAAGTGGTCAACAATGAACGCTATCCACGGCAGTTGAGGCTTAATGCTCTGGAGTTAGAATTCAAATTTTAACCATCAAAATATCACCAAACAGGCAATTACTTCGTTCAAATGTAGAAACAATTTTCACCTGTCATAACACGACGGGGGATTTTCTATTATAATAATATTTGTTGCGGTTAGTGATAAGAAGCATTTTCTTGTGGAAATAAGTCAGACATACGGGACTTTCGTACCAAAAGTCTACTTGTCTATGCTTCTTAACGAACAAACAACAAAATAATCTAAAACAACGAGCTAATGTGTGCATCAGGTGACTTCCTTTTACTCCAATTTAATGTCATTTCCCCATTACTGACAATTTTAATGTGATTCAATAGTTTACTCTCTAAATATCACCAACTGTGGCTAAATTAAAACAGCTTTTTTAAAGAAATCACCAAGATTTTTTTTTAAAAATCGCCAATTTTTTCACCAAGTTGGCAACAAACTTGGCGATCAAGAGACTGGCGATATATCGCCAAGTGTCCGCCAAATTATAACACCACTTAAATTTACATCGGAATTAACAATTATTTCCCTCCAAAGGTCTCTAAAGGGGCAATGCAACCAAAAGAAGAGGTGCACAACTAGACCCCACTAGGAGTAAACGTACCATATTTCAACTTTCTAGGACATACCGTTCTTGAGTTATGCAGCATACATACGCATATACACACATCCACACATACATACGTAGATACAGACGTCACGAGAAAATTCGTTGTAATCAAATCGGGAATCGTCAGTATGGATATTTCGCGTGTCAATACGTTCTTAGGCACTTCACGTGTGGACGAGTCGGAAAAAAACTCAATATTCATTCGGGGGTGAGTAAAATGGAAATTAAGGTCGATTTTTAAGTGAAATGTTTTTCGCGAATACAATACTTCCTTTTTTGTAAAAGGAAGTAAAAAGCTATCAGTATCTCCATACAAACTAACACGGCAGAATATTGTCTGATAAGTCATTTTTAACTCTACTTTGTGACAGAAAGATCGTTAAAGAACGATTCTGTATAAAAATCCGATTCGCGACGGAATCAACTTGTCCCACGTAAGTAAGAAAGAATTGACAGATCCATTTTGCGAATCAAGAAACATGGGAAGTTGAAACAGATACAAATGTCACATGACGTAGCTATATCTACCATCGGAATGTTTTCTGATCTGTACTAAACAAGCTTAAATCGGGCAAGGGCTTAGTAGTCTTTCGTAAAATGAGTTTCTGATCATAGTTTTTAAGGGATTATTCTCCTTTGTTGCAAGGAAATGCTTTAAACTTAACGAAGTTAAGTCCAACTTCATATCTTATGTGTCTTAATCCATTGTTAGAAAGTATTTCAAAGAGAACATCTGCAAGGTTTTGTATTAAAAACATATCGCAATCACCGGTTTTGTCCCCTTTTTCTGGCAACCAAGTTTTACTAAACATACTTAAGGATGCAAAAATTGCATAGAAAAAAAAATTTAGATTATAACGAACAAGTGTGATATGACCTTTAATGGAATGGGAAAAAAATCTAAGTAGACCTATTTTTTTTTATTTTAGTTTCCAACAGCAAAGTTATCTTACAAGTTTAAATTCCTTAATTCAACTTTTCCTTGCTTTGGGTGAAATGTTGTGGCTTTATATATGGTACGGTTCTGATAAGAATCTTGACCTTGGACAAATTCATTTAAGTTTGAAATAAAAGGAGATATTCCTATGTTGACACAACGCCAAAAACGGATACTTGCGAAAAAAAAACTACCTTTCTTCATCTATATTTTAACAAACAGAATCGTTTAATCCGTCGCACATTGAAAGTCATTTTACCAGGGCCGAAAAAGAAATCAATGATTTCTTAACAGCAAAAAATCCCGCTAGATGCAGTCTGTCTTATACGATTTCCAAAATTTCAAATGCGCATTACTTTATTTGCGTGACATTATTCATATACAAACACATTTGCTTTAGAAATACATTTTTAATCTACTCTGCATTTGAATTTTCCTTCTGTTAAGCTACAGATCATGATCTGGGAGGATATTTGAATGCAAATTCGAAAATATTTTAATTAACCACAATTACACAACACTAAAAAAGAGCCAATTTTTACTAAGATAGATTTAAAATGATTTCGTGGTAATGTATCAGTCAGATACGACCAAGACAAAAATCGGTCAAAAGTTCGAGAATGTGTATTGAACATACATTTTTTAGGGATACAATCATGCTCGAAGAAATTTGCTTTTTAAATTCATTTATTCTTTTGAAAAGTTTTTTCGCTCTATTAACATATTTAAAGTT
Source organism: Uloborus diversus (assembly GCF_026930045.1). Lineage (NCBI taxonomy): Eukaryota > Metazoa > Arthropoda > Arachnida > Araneae > Uloboridae > Uloborus > Uloborus diversus. The sequence continues at coordinate 159,150,686 of NC_072735.1, forward strand.
AGTTATTAAAATGAAATTAATGCTTACACCAAGTCATACACGCAAAAATATAACTGGAATTTCTGAAAAATAAATGTATTTGGGTATTTTTCAGAGTACGTTCCTAAAAAAGTGCTGAGAAAACCATCTGACACAAAAATGTTAACATTTTCCAACTATGACTTTTTGGATTTAAAGTTTTTTTTCTAATGCCTGAGCTCTCCCCAGGGCAGAAGGGAAAAGGTATTCTTTAATATGCTGGTTTAGCGATAATACTTTTGCCGGAAAATGTACTAGAAAGGAAAAATATAAATCCTCTAAAAGTATGACGAAGCATAACTTAGATTTGAAGAATTTTAGACAAAACGCATACCCTCAAGAAAATAAAATCTCTTCAGTTAAAATTTGTCGTTCCAAGTTATACTACCAAAAAAAATTACCATAACCGAATTTTGTGGGCATTAAGACATTTTTAACTTCATATATCATTTTCATAACATAATACATCACCATCATAATAGCAAAGATCTCAATTTCTGTCGTTTCGAATGGTTTAGGGGAAAAAATAGTTCATTCATAATTTAAGCCCTTTTTCTGAAATATTTCGACCTCATTTAAAAATAGTAAATATTTTTATTTTAGAGGTTCAGAAGTTTTAAGACGCGTATCCTCAAAGCAAACATCGGATGATGAAACTGTATGCATTTTAGATAAGTGTACAATGAGAGAACATTTAAGTTTCAGATGGCGTTAATCAACAATATTAATAAGAAGTAGAGAGTTCCAATCCTGCTCGTTTCACTCACTAACTGCGATGGCTCAATATCGCCTGCAGCAGGTCACAATGGGGTTGTTTACTTCAGTCAAAAGTAGTACTTTCAGTCACTGAAATTGATAGAATAAGCAAAAAAAAAATAACATGGACCAGAAAATTCTTTCATTTTCCCAACAATTATTTTTTAATTATTTTTTTAGAATGTCCGATTTTGCTAACAAGGCGTGGTCCTGATGACGTCACAAATGATGCTCTTTGGCGCATCTTTCTATCGCGTTTCCACGTTATGATAATCAAGAAACGAATCAAAATTGAGTTCTACTCTTGCTATCAACTATATCGTTGCCAATACATGTGAGTAAAGATGCGAATAAAATATTTTGTTCTGTGAATGGCATTTCATCATTTGTGATGTCATCGGTAAGAAATGTAAACAATGAAAGTGCACCTATTTAAGTAACTTTTTAAAAATATTAAACTTAAACAACTTATTTAAAAATTGGTTAGATCCTATGTTCTTAAGCATGTTCTTTCAGAAAAAAATACTTTTAAAATTTTGGAAACGACCCCATTGATAGTTTTAATGACCACACTAGATGCCCTCAGGACATCCTAAATATCCAACTCCCAAGGTTTAGAGGGATGAAACAACTTCCCTGTGGGTGTCGTGGATCTAACAGCACCAGTATTGACATGATAGACATTGACAGGAAGGAGGAGAAAGTGTTACATACACACAGACAGATGCGTACAGGCTTTAATAATATATTTTTTTAACAGTTGCTCCAAGATATTTAAAAAATACAAAAGCAATTTTTAATCTTTTTTACTATATCACTTTTTGTTGTGCTTTATTTAGCTATGCATTTATCTACGAACGAAATGTTTTAAAGTTTAAAAGTCGAAGGAGAGAGAGAGAGAGAGAGAGTTGTGTGAAATTCAGGGCGGTGAAAGGAAACAGAATTTAAACTTGAAATTCTTCTCTTTCGTTTGGACGAACCGAAATATAAAATTGTGTGCGTTGAGCCCGAGACTAAACTCGCTCAACGATAAACGCTCAACTCGCTCAACGATCGCAAAACATAAATTGCAACTTCAATGACTTTTTGTTAGCAAATGAAATGATTTTTCATTTTACCCCAGCTTGTTTCCTTCTACCGCATACACTAGATGGTAAATGGGAGAGAACCGAATTTATTTCCCCTCGAAGTGGCTGTACATATTTAATCGCATTACACAAAATGCGTTCAGAAGATAAATCAGTTATACACCAATAATTCTCAATATGTGGCCTGTAGGTCCCATGCGACCCTCCAAATCCTCTAAATGTAATATGGAATCATTTACAATAAAATTTTAAATTAAAATCAAATACACTAATTTAATGTAAAATAACACACAAAAGTGTAGGTAGTGTACATAAAAGTTGAATCTTACAAAGTATCAGGAAGAGTGAAAAACTTAGTTGTCTCCATTTACCCCAGACTTACAGAATTTATAGTGTAAATGGAGACACTTGTAGTATTTACAAAATAGTTGGGAAGGTGAAATTCATAAATAAAGGCTTTTAGTTGCCCTGCACATAACAAGTAAAACGAGTTGAAACCAGTTACTTCTCATTCGAAGATCTGCTAAATAGGAAAATGCGATTATAGTAAACTTTTTTAAAAAAAACCTATTTCAGTGTCATCTTTAAACAAGGATGACACCTACACAACTGTTCAGAAACACGCGGAACTCCCAAAATCTCTTCTATGCGTGACCGTACGGTCACAACCGCACAATACGTGCAAATCATTATTTTACAAATATATATAAGTTGATAATTTACATTACGATACATAAAAGCTGCTCAAATTGAAATGTATTAAAACTGAAGAGAAAAGTTTAAAACTCTGGGATTAAAAGGCAAATATATGCGTAAAAATTTCACACCCATGCGAATGGATTGAGCCGAGAAGTGAGGGTATGTGTTCCGAAGTTTCAGAAAATAGGCTTATAGGAGCATAAATGACAAAACATTCATTATGAGAACTGCCTGAAGGGAACATCATTCAGAAAAATCTTTTAAACTCCTTCTAATTTTGCTGCCATGTAGGTAAAATGCAGTAACAGTAGATTTTTCATTTTTTTTTAAATATTTTGAGCAATCACGATTGCTTATTGTTTTCATTTGACGGTACTTAGCGTTGTGGTTCCTTTTTCAGCTTGGACCAGGGGCCTCTGCAGCATCACCACCCACCGGTCTCTGGACCTGAGCATTGTCCCCCTTTAGTCGTTTCTCCTGGTCGGCGGCGTCCATGTCCTACGCAAACATACACGCTCACAAACATACACTCTCACAAACATACACGCTCACAAACATACACTCTCACAAACATATACGCTCACACACATGCATCGTTACGCACATACACACTCCCACACACATACACACACATGCCTAAGTGCATACGCACAGGTCTAAACACACACACAAGCCTATACGTGCACGCATGTACGCCTGCACACACAACTATACGCACGTAACCGCCTAGGAGGAGAGGCAGGCTTGGGGGGACAGCAGCCGTTTCTAGAAACAATAACTCCAATGAGTAGGGTCCTTTCGTGATTGCGAAAAACATAATTTGAATTCAAAATTTCAGAATTCAAATTAATTTCATTCTTTTTTGCATTTTTTTTTCTTTTTTAAATCTATGGCGTTTCTTCAAGTATTTCGAAAACTCTTTTCTGCAGATACTGCCGTTTACCTGCCTGCGGCAGTTTAGGTTTCTGATTTCTTCTGTGAAGAAGTATATCGGACAAAATGTCATGCAAGACTCTGGAAGAACTTATTTTCTTAGCACCTATTTTTCTATTTTTGAGTTGAAAACTTCTGCCCCTGATACTAACATGAAGAGATTCGTCAGATGACAGTTCAATACTCTGGTAAAAAGTAACTTTAAAAGTTAAATGAAAATAGTGGCGAAAAAGAGAGTTCAATTCTTTTGATTTGAATGAAAGATAGCAGCATTTTTAACTCATAATCATACAAAAGAGAGAACAACTTTTTAGCTCTGTAAGGATTAAAACTGCTAAACTAAAAGTCTAGTAAATGTTGGGGGTAAACCATGTTTACAAGGTGAACGACTGCTAAGGATCAGGAAAATACCTACACAAAAAATCTCGTAATCGTTTAAAAAAAAAAAAAATCACGCTTTAAGTTATTCTCTTCTCAACACGTCTTCTCCTCAAAAACCTCACATAAGATTATTATTTTCAAACTACTTAAGAATAACATTAGAACTCAGATAGTATAAAGTTTAATTCCTATCAAATGCTTCCAAATATTGAATTTAAAAAGCAATTCGCATACTTTGAACTCTTAAAGAAAAACGCGCGTGTTAAAAGTGTAAATGCATGGATTTTTTTTTTCTTTTGCTGTTTTGCACACCTTTAAGATGTAACTCTTTTTAGAACAGCCAAATGCATTCTTATTTGAAGAGCAACTAATGTACTTATCCGTTTCAATTTATCAAGTAAGCGTTAGTTTGAGGAAAAAACAAGATGAAAAAAAAATGATATGCGCCCTCCATGCTCAAATGGGCAATATTAAACTTCGAATTATTTTCACATATAAAACCGCGTATATCACACAGTAAGAAATGTTAGAGGTCTGATTTCTTTTTTAGCCAGTAGCAACCATAGTTGACATCCCAGAGGATGTATTAGATTGCGTGGCAATTCTAAGAGGCTACAATGTCCCTAAAACGCCCGGTGGGGAATGAAACAAAACGCATTAAATGTTCTTATTTGGTGTGGGGATAAGTACCTTAGCTGTCTCGGCACAAATCCCGTAGAGAATACGTGGGCTTAAACGGGAGAAGTAAAGACACAATAGACGAAGATGTCGTTATCCTGCGCTAAGCATAAACAAGGAGATACCTTTAACTTTAATGCCCTTGTTATGGTCTAATCTTCCTTGACTTTTTCATTCTTTTAAATGTTTCAATTTAGCGACATCGTTATTTATCGTGTTAGGTCTTCCTGTTTTGAAAAAAAAAAGGCTTTTCTGTATCTATCTTTTTAACTTACTTTAACTTAAAATGTAAAGTTAATTTAGTAGAAGATACCTCACTTCTCTGCAGCAATATCTGCCAAATTAGGAGCGCACAAGAAACATTTTTTTTTTTTTTTTTTTGATAAGCAAGATAATAAATTAAATATTTTTCGGTTAGAAGTTTAAGAAACTAGACAGTTATTTCAACTAAAAGAATCAAGTTCAACCTTTTTAAAGGCCTAAATTTTTTTTAGTCTAAAAGAAATGAAGAGTAAAAGAGAAAATTAGCAATTTTTGAAGATGCTATGATTGTACAGTGCTGGCCAAATTATTAGACTAAGACTGTTTTAATAGCAAATTCTTTATTGATTACATAACTATAGGCACATTAACGAACAGTGAAATATTTAGTATGCATTCCCTTGCTCTTGATGAGCATTTTAAGTCTTTTTGGCATACTTTTCAAGAGGTTTACACCATTTCTTAACTTTTTAAAAAAGTAGGTAACAAATTGTTTATACTCACTATTATATACATACTCAAACATACACATACTCACTAATTACCTAAAACTAACATTAAATATAACAGAACACTCTAATAAAAAGAACTAGTGAACTGTTTAAGCAGATTGAGGTTATGTTCCTGGTAGGTAGATAAACATAGAACATAAACAAAGCAGACAGTGCTGATACCTGCAAACATTAAATTATGCTAAAACAACGTAATAATCAGTGTACAGTATGTACTGTACTTCAACAGTAAAATAAATAGTATTTTAGTATAAATAGTGTACAAAAAAAAACAAAAAATAATCTCTTTAGTCTAATGATTTGGCCAGCACTGTAGATTTGATGAGTCGATATTAAATTGAAATTTTAATGAACCGCAATATGCATTTAATCATATCTTTGCAACTCTGAAAGAATGTCACGAAAAATCGGCATTTGATATTTATTAAGACATCCATAGTATTCTTATTGTGAGAAACAGTCAGTCGAATTTTCAGAAATATTGGCACTGACTGCTCGTTTATTTCTCATGCAACATACCTCCTAATTAGACAGAATTTTACCAAAAGTGTGTTGTTTGTTGCTCAAAAACTGGTTTAAAAATCACAATTAAGCTAAATATGGTGAAAGGAATGTGAAGTAGAACTTTTCTTTTAACCTTATTATAAGATTTATCATATTAAGCGTAATTACTAACGTAGTAAGTAAATTTAGCACACATATTCTATATTGGTTTTTATACATATTTTTAAGCCGCACCGTTAAGAAAAAAATTGAGCAGACAGAGGGTGGTAGAGGAACGGTGGAAGAAAGACATTGCGGATTCACAAGTATTTCGCATAATATATTTTTGGTACTAGGAATGATGATTATTCTTAGAGGTGACTGTTTGGGCGGGTAGGAAATTTAACAAAAAACGAGCTGATGTGTGTCACATGACTTCCTTTTACTCCAATTTAATGTCATTTTCCATTATTGGCAATTTTAATGTGATTCAATAGTTTACTCTCTAAATATCACCAACAGTGGTTACATTGAACCCAGATTTTTTTTTAAAAAATGCCAAATTTGTCGCCAAGTTGGCGACAAAATTTGGCGACCAAAAGACTGGCGATATATCGCCAAGTGTTCGCCAAATTGTAACACCACTTGAGTTAACATCGAAATTAACAATGACTCCCCCCCCCCAAAAGGGGCAAAAGACTCCTTTAGAAACACCCGAATGCAACCAAAAGGAGAGGTGCAAAACTAGACCCCACTAGGAGTCTACGTACCAAATTTCAACTTTCCAAGACATACCGTTCTCGAGTTATGCGACATACATACGCACATACGCACATACAGACGTCATGAGAAAACTCGTCGTAATTACTTACGTTCTTAGGCACTTACCCATGGGGAGACGCGTCGAAAAAAAAAACTCAACATTCATTCGGGAGTGAGCAAAATGGAAATTAAGATCGATTTTTGAGTGAAAATTTTTTCGCGAATACAATACTTCCTTTTTTGTAAAAGGAAGTAAAAATATATAAAATGTAAAATATCATTTTCATTTTTGAAAAAGGAAAGAAAAAATTATTTTTTTTTCCAGCTAAGGGGCATTATTTATGTTGCACAGTATCGTTGGGTGTTGTGCAATTGCTTGTAAATTATTCAAGCGTTGCAATAATGGATTAATTCTGAACAAACTAATCAAACTCGCAATGAAATAAAGATATTCTTTAAAAACATGACTTCCAATATTTATTAAAAATACTAGAAGATCGCCAGTCAAGATATGGCGGGTGAAAATTGCTTCTACATTTGAACGAAGCGAATGCCTGTTTGGTGATATTGTGTTAGTTGAAATTGTAACCCTAAGTCCAGTGGATATTAACCCTAAACTCCAGTAGATAGCGTCCACTGTTGACCAGTTTTTCGTTTCTTCATTCCCCTGAAATGACAGTCTTACCAGTAAAACAGTTGAGTTACCGGATCGAGTTCAGCCTTGTCGCAATAAAGCCTTTCCCTGCATGCTGAACATTACCAAAACATATTGTCAAATTATCATGTCGTGGCGCGAGTTTCATTGTTGATGACGTCAGGAGCATTACTCGATCATTGGCTGTTATATATATGAGGATTAGAGCGCTCATAATTTTTGGAAAAGTTGTAGAAAGTTCTTGAAAGTATAGTAGAACCTCGTTTATCCGGATCTCCTGTTTATTCGGATCAAATTTTTAGAATTTAAATTTTTTTTTAATTCAGTTAAATAATAATTCTAAATTATGATAACAAGAATGGAAAACTATAAATCAGGAGCGTTATTCGATCATTGGATATTATGTATATAAGGTTAAATACAGAAAAAAAATTCCAACAAATGTACAAAAAAAAAAGGAGTTTAGTCTTGCACATACATGACTAAATAGTTATCTACCCAAAGTATATTCAACTAAGTATTTGAGAGGTATTATTGAAGCAGTTACTATGTATACATAATTTTCTTGAACGCTATCAAAGTTCATCAATCTGTTCATTTTCAGTAAGTTTATTTCGTTGTCATAAAGTACTTGCACAGCTATCAATTTATAATGAAATCGGTGTAGTGAACGTACCTTAAAAATTTCATCTACTAAAATAAATCCCGAAATACAAACAATTAGGACAATTATAGATCAAAAATTACTACGTATTGTGATAAAGGCAGTGGAACAAAATGGTTTCAAAAAGGGTGAAATTTAGGTAGTATAAAAAAAATTACCCGCTGTTAGAAGCGAATATATAGATACAATATATATTTCTTCACAATAAAAAATAAACATTACTAACTGAAATATTTCCATGGATATGAATCAACATATTTGTTTTTTGCATTTATTCTTACCTTCTTTATCGCATTATAATATTTTCAGACGAACAAGTAAATGCGGATATTTCAAAACATAGCGCGCAAATGTCATGGAAGCAGATGATCTAGGGTTAAAATACAGTCTTAGTGATATTCATATCCGAAAACAATTGCAATATATATCTTAAACTAGCAAAAACTATCACATAGTTCCTACTTTCCTATTTCAAACGAGGGAAAACTCATTCCACATCAAGTTTGTTCGATTTTCTTGAAATCGAAATTGTTCTTCCTTCTAAAAACATCAATATTGAAATTTCAATGCAAAAGACGCGGGGATAGTAGTATCTTACACAAATATTTTTGCTCTGGGTGTAGTTTCAACCAAAATAAGTGTCACCTCAAATAAAAAGGAAAAAGCAGAAATAATTCCCCAAATAGAAGTTTTTCTAAATTGAAAATATTACTGAATTGACAGGTTGTAATTTTTTAAACAAAAAATATCAATTAGTACTCTGTGGAAACAAAAGGAGATGAGAACTCTTGCAGGATCAGACGTTCTTAGAAACTGTTTTTACATCGCCGTGAAATGAAATGAAAAATTATACCCAATATTAATTCTTTCTTCTATTTGCTAATCTATGGAAAGTGAAGTGTAAAATTAGAGGTTGCCATTGGCACAGAGCTACTAAATACGAAGGAAAAAAAATCGATTTTGAAATCTCTTGTCAGTCACCATTCGGTCACATGTAAACAACTTTTACTTATCTACAGACCATGTAAAAATTTGGAGACTGCTGATTGGCTATTACATAAAAAACGTCATCCATGTCCATGGTTATGGTTTGTTTTTCAGGATATAATTATTGTTCAATTTTCAAACAAGATCTTCTAGACATTATTCGAGGGGAGGTAGCATTTAAAAACATTCAAACGGAAATCCAGAACTTCAAAGAACGAAATTTATTCACATGTTTTGGATTGGGACAAGCATAGCCGACACATTTGCACCAGTTGGTCAATCAGGAGTCCCAAAACTATTACAAGATTCCTAGCAAAGCAAATGTTGCTTTTATACCACTTGATCACCGCATTGAAAAATAAATTAATGACCTTTAGGTTCACAAAAGGTTTAAAGTAATCACCAATATTTTTTGTTCTAAAATCAAGATGCAGCCTTTATAAACTAATTAACTAAAAATATACTATTTACTTTGGTTAGCGTGTTTGGGGGTATTATTTTTAATAAACAGAAAAATATATTGTTGAGCATGATAAGCCAAAAAATGGACTTCTATTTCAAGAAAGTGGATACAAGAAAAATTGTTAATACCGGCCATCGGCTTTGTTCCCCAGAAAAGAGCAGAGTTTTCTCCTTTAATGGAAAGGTGAAACTAATCCCAACAATGTACCCCAAAAGACGGAAAGCACAAATGATGGACCAGATTCCAAAAAATCATATGCTTGAAACTACAACACATATTACACCGAGTGACACATGAATTTAAAGACACGTGAGTTTAAAGATAAATATACCCAGATTCTTCTTTTTAATCAAGTTCAATTACAGAGTTGTGTGACGTGTGAGCACCGTGTAAAAAATGTTCCCTTCAAAATTCGACCGGACATCACCGTATATATCGATCGGACATCACCATTCATAAATGCAAATTGAGAAAATAATTTTCAGTGTTTGTATACCTTACTCAGGGGGGCCCGCCTCTAAGGGCAAGGCTGCACCCTCTAAATATCGTGGACACACCCCAAAGCCAAGAGCACCCACCCTCCCACCCAAAGGAAAAATATGCTCCTTAAAACAACTCACCCTACAAATTTCAATGGCGCAGTCTGCGCCATGACCCACTACCCCCCAAAATGGGCACCTCTGACTAATTATTGACAGATAATAAAATATGACAAAGCAAACAAATGTTGGATTAATTATGAAGTTAATTTTTCTGTAACTTTGGAATACAAAAAAAGTTTAGAAGAAATTAGATTTTTATTTTATTAAACTATAGAGATCATAAACAATTGACCTTAGTTTGCACTGGTCTCTGAATAGCGCATTCTTTTAAATACAGTACAACTTTAAAACAGTAATGAAAATACCCGTGGGCAAATAGTTACAAAAATATGATTTGCATATCAAATGCAGCATTACATTCTCATTGTGAAACCATATATTCAGAGATGGGATTGAAGTAATAGCAATGAAGAATATGTTCAATCGTATACTAAAATTCCTGTGTAAACATAAAATCTATCACTAAAGTTTTCTTTTATTTCCCTTAATGCTATGCGGGATACGTACTTTTAAATAATAAACAAATACCTATTCTTCGTTTCCCGTCTCTGCAGCAAAAAAACTTCATTGGATTAATTCCCAAAATCCTCTCATATCGCAGAAGTAAACAAAAAGTAAATTTGAACCAGCATGAGCGCTTTCACAAACTTTTATGAGGGTAGACAAATTCTTTTGTGTCATATGCTAATAGAAGCAATCAAAACGTTGAATGATTTTCTTCGGTGAATAAGCAATTTTGATTTCAATAAAATGTGGGAAAGTATAAAATAACAAAATGTAACTGAAAAATTGAACGTTGTTTATTGATTCGATTCATTATTTCTGAATTCGTTTTAGATAAAAATTAAATAAAATGTTTAAAAAAAGATTGCACCAGGGTACTGGTTTTCACTTTAAGTACCAAATGCATCCGTTCAGGATAAGTAATTACAAAATATTAAATGCCATAAAGGAAAGAAAGAAAAATCAAACGTGTGAAATAAGAAATAAAATTCTTACCTTCTGCATTGAAAGTAAAGTTTAAAAAAAAAAAAGATTATAGCAATCAAAATTGCACGCAAATGTTTTGGAGTGACAAAGATCTTTTTCAATGCAAAACCATGTGAGCATGATCATGAAAAGGCATCGGACAATAAAAATGTAGGAAATATATATTTTTTTAATCTTTAGACTATTTCTTATAAGTTTGTTTTGCACTTAAAATTGTAAATTAAACTAAATGTATGATTTCGTGGTTTCAACACTCAAAAGTTGCAGTTAAATTTAGTATCTTTAATATTTGTTAATTCTAAAACAGCCAATAAAAGTAAAAAGCAGCCAATAAAATATTCCCGTGTACGCATTAAAGCCTTTTACATTTTAGTAAACCTGTTACTACATCGTGATTTTGCTTCTTGAGCTTATTAACACGAAGTAAATACATACTAATGCAGAATTTTTTTTTTCAAAAAAAAAAATGTTTAAGAGACCAACGAAGGCATGACATGAAACTTAAATAATTATCAATTAGTAAAAGGAACGCAACCTATAAATTTTTAGAACCAAAAGACAAAAGCGAAGACATTAATAAATATGAGTTTTAGTAACCATATTGCTCTCGTATTACTAAAGCAAAATCCATCAAAACTTCTAACATTCATACCTAGCTTTTTCTAATTAGCGACACGTATACACTTAATTAAGAACGATCTCATCCTTTTTCCATGATTTGATTACACATTTTGAAGCATACTTAAGAGCAGAAATAAACTTATAGGCTTACTGTGATTAATGGTTTTAATTAATAAGCACTAGTACTTCGCTAAATTCTGAGTTACGTGATTTGCGACTGAAGTGAAATGTTAAGCAAAAATAAATCTCGTTAGAAAAGCTTTTAGAGTAAGGTACTGAAAATCTCTCAATTAAGAATTATTAAGATATTAGCGTTACTTTACAAAATACATGATGTAAAATATCTTTAAAATTTCGGAAATGGTAACTTATGATTGATGTCTAAGAGGTAGTTTTATTCAATTAACAAAGTAATGTAATCCTGAAAGGATCTTTTTTTAGAAAGTGAAGTCGTATTCCATATCACGCATGCGCATTGTATACATGTCGTCGCCTCAGAGCAACCGTACGGCATCTAACGCCAGAAACAGTCAAATATTCCAGTACTGCTGGTTTGAGGTGATGATATATTAGAGAAGATTTGGTGCCGGGGGGGGGGGGAAACGCCATTCTGGTTCTGCTTTACAGAAAAACAAATTTTGTATTCTCATAAGTTTGGTTACTGCTCAGGATTTGATTCGTGTTCCGATATTTAAAAATTATGAAATACCTCCTACAGTGATGTAATGAGGGGGGGGGGAGCTGTCCCCCCAAAAAAAATTTTTTTCGCTGGAAAAATAAAGTTGATGTGATGTAAATTGCATCACCACCTTTTCTTTTGGTGAGTTCCTCCCAACCCCAAGGTGGAGTTCCTCCAAACATTTTTCCCTTAGATCATTAACACATAGATACGGCAAGTTGGTGTGGTTGTTGACGCAGGAATCCTCGGGGGGAAAGTGAGGGGAGACCACGTGACTGCGTTCTTTCACGGAAGATGTTTCGCCAGAGCTGCACAAAATCTCGTAGGAATTTGAATAGTCGTCATCAGGATTCTCAACCTGAGGAGCGTAGAAGAATTTGAAGGGTACGTGAATGTTTCAAAAAATAAAATTCAAAATTAAAACCAACTTTATTTTGTTAAATTTTGTGATTGCATGTAAATATTTTAGATATCACCTTTTTTTTTTTTTTTTTTTTTTTTTTTTCAGGGTTTAAGGTCAAGATATCGAGAAAAACTAACACCGAAAGTAACCTAAGCAGCACTTTGTCAGAGTTTCAAAGAATATTCAAGCACTAATCAGGGAGAACCGCGGAAGTCCTCCTATTGACGTAATGAATGTGACTGGTACTTCATGTTAACTAGATTACTTTAAAAGACCAGTTCAAATTATGATCCCGTTTAATAGAAAATTTAGGACATACGTAACCTTGCAGTATTGTACTCCCTTTTTGCTGAAATTTGGTAGACAAATATAATTTAAGATACATATGGGAGAATTTTTCGCAGTTGAAGTCTTAATATTTTTCATAAAATCCTGAACCCATTTTAAGCAGACACCCCAGAAATGTGTAACCCGAAGCAGACCATTTCATTTACAATTCTTTACGAAGTTTTCGCGGGTGTGACATGTCTTGAAGACATTTTTCACATGTCTTCAAGACGTGAAATTACGTTAAACAATATTTGTTTCACAAACATTATTTGGCATTAAAAATTCCATACCCAGCTAAACAGAAGAATTTCGAAAAGCTTCAGACCAACGCAGAGCTTGATCACCGTGACAGAATGGATACTGAGACTGCATATTGGATGCAACTAAAGTCGCCTTTTTAGGTTATCTTTTTTCTAGATTTTGATTTTCTGTCACAATACTCACAAATGATATGTGGTGTTTTATCTTTATAACAGTCAGAAATATTCTTATGAATTAGAATCAGCATTTGTTTGAGCAAGGGTGTCCTTTTTTTCAATGGAATGGGTATTAATATTTTTCCTCATCATATATTTATTATTAAATCAATAATACTTTAAATATCATCCCTCTAACATCTATACAATAGGTACATAATGTAACTATAGGTATCTAATAGGTACATCTATAGTACATATATGGAATAGGTATCGATATTTATCTCATCGCATATTTATTGTTCAATTAAAAATACCGTAAACGCCATACCTCAAATTAGTAAATCCTGTCTTCTAATACAGTGAGATCAAAAACACCGATGTCCTATACACTTTTTGTTTAGAGTCCAACAACAGACGGCTTGTAAATTCTCTTTTGAATCAGAGCTTTTAGCAAATCCATTTCGTATTGAAAAAAATTTACAAAGACATGTAACACATCACTGAAAAGAAAAAATCAATTTGACTGAAACGAATTTATGACAATCAGACTGAACGAATGATTTAACCAGACTAATAAACAGCATAAGATTGACAGACGCAATTAGTAAATAATTTAATACAAAAAGTTCAAGTCAAGAAGAAGGTATTGAAATTATCAGTTAAAAGAATATTTGCCAAACTTATATAAATTTCAACACCAGATTCAATACGAAATGACTCAGATAAAATACAATATAATGCGATGAAAAATAAAACAAAATTGCCTAATATCACAAGAAAATTTCATAGTATAAATCGCTTTGAACTAGACTCTAAAGAACATACATATATTTGAGCATTACTATGAATAAAAACAGAAAACGAACAAAAAGTTTCTAAGTTTTATGCTCCAGAATGACTTGTTCTTAAAATGCTGAAGCCGTTGTATTAAAAATTATGTCCCATTCAAAGAAAATCAACTTACAAGCGTTGAATTACTTGCTTTTCATTTAATCAACACAGGTCATGACGTCACTTCAAATCGCACAGAAAAACAACAGAACATGCTGCTTAGTTATCACAAAGTGGATAAAGATTTAAAGAAAAAATGTTACACGAAATCTCTCTACGAGAAATGGCGCTCCCCTTAGCGACTCAACAACATTGTTTCTGGACATCGAACAATATTGGCCTTTAATAATTTATACATGATTTTCCCGGACAAGCGGCGAAAATTCTTCTGTCAAATGCCCGAGCGCATGTAAAAAGGTCATGGGTTCGATTCCCATCGGTGTCCTGGATGTTACTTCCTTCTCTTTGTGATGTAAACATTTCCTGTATGTTTGTCCAGAAACAAGGGGCCCTTTAGAACTAATTTAATACAGACACTTTTTTGGTTTTTTAATCTGCGTCTCAGACTGCTAAAAAAAATACTACTGGGCTTCCCATTTTTCAAAAATATTTCTTTTTGAAGGAACATGGTCAAAAACATGAGGCGAGTTACTTTTTTTCTTAATTTTGTCTTACATTTTCTCTAAAAAAACAATCTTAAAAGACGTTCGTCACTGTTTCCATTTTCGCTGCTGACGTCAGAAGTGAACATGTTGCTAGGGTTACCAGAACAGTTTCAGGACATTGCCAAACTTCGCTAAATAAATATTTTATTCAACTAACAATTCTCGTTCCGATAATTAATGCTCGAAGTGAAAAACCACCAAAACGCGATATCTACCAAAACAGACCTCTAACGCGGTTCGATCTAAGATGGTTGTCTTCACTTGTGACGTCACAGAATGAACCATTTTGTTTCAGGAATGTGACATTTAAAAAAATTAGTCAAAAATTAAATGTCGGGAAAATAAAAGTATTTTCTGGATCCATGTTATTTCTTTTTGCTTATTCTATCAATTTCAATGACTGAAAGTAGTACTTTTGACTGAAGAAAACAACCCCATTTAACATAGTCTTTTCCAAGACTTTACGTGTCATCATTTTCCGAAAGAGCACTCAATACTTTCTTTCACGCTGTAGGCACAAAACTCTAATTTTCAACCATTTTTTGAAGTTTAATTTCGCTGTTGCTCCCTAAGGAGCTAAATATCGTCTCCTCTCTTTTTAAGACACTTTGATTCTTTAAAGGTTATATTCTTTTTCAAACAACATTATTTAAAATTGCTGCAGCCTTCGCTTCATAACAACTAAGTAGAATTTTATCCCGTCTTTTGTGAACCTCCATTATTTCCCCCTTTATTGTCTCCTTTAGAAATGAATATTATTCAACGTCATTACATAAGAAAGGGAATTCTCGGCGGTTATTTGTGTGGTAATTAAACTTTAATTTCAACATTGTAATCTATTCATAATATACTGAAGAATACAAATTTTAAAATAAGAATAAATAGCTTTTAGTAACGAGGATAGAAAATTTTTTTCTTTCGTTTTCCTAGACTAAAATTTTCGAAACTAATCCACATGTGCTACTGAAAGAACTGTATTTCCTCTTTTTTTGCGCTATTTAATCCCTGTCCAAGTAAAATATCCCAAAATTTTAACTGTAAAACAATTTAACTGATAAAGATCTAAATTTGCATAAAAGCATAAATATCAATAAAAAATGCAATTTTACTGTTATGTTTGTGCTTGTTTACCCGACTGCGAGTGAGCGACGCAAAGGAGGGTAATGTGTTTATAAGTCTATGTATGTATATCTGTTCCTATGTGGCGTTCTGCCGGCTGAACGCCTTGGCCAATTTTGGTAATTCTTACGTCAATCGATTTGTCTTAACCTTGGGAGTGTCACTAAACACATGATAATAATAAAAATTCACCATATCAACAACCAGTTGCCATATTTTGTCAGTTTGGGATTGGCACAAGTTGGGTATTACACACTATGTCGCACGCTATTCGCTGCCAGAAATTTTTTGTTTACTAAGTCTACTAATTTGGGTCTCAATGACCGAGTGGTCTAAGCGATTGCTTCTTCCACTTGAGGCGGTGGGTCAAGACACCTTCGCTCCGGATGTACTTTCCCCTCTTTCTGATGTAAATCCTTTCATGTGTTCTTTACATGTATCATGTACTGTAATAAAAAATATACTATGCGTAACGAAGGCAAGACACTCAGATTGTAGTCCTCATCAAAATAAACCCGTGCAATAAGCTCCAAAAGAAAGAGGGTCTACTAATTGGATTTTCATCTCTAACATGTTGCATTTGTTTTTGCCTTGATTCAAGGGACTAAGTTTCGCGAAGTGTACTTTCTTGAGAGGCTTTCTTAGTTTCGCGAGAAAGATTTGACTGACGACGTTTCCGATTTCGCGTCATCTTGAGTTACACAGGCTGTTTATATAGTTGTGCTGTGGTTGACTTAAGTTCGCGCATTTTTGCCGAAGATCAAGCACATGTAGCTTTAAGCCGAGTTAGGTCCCCAGAGGGACCAATTATCAGTAGTTTAGACCACCGCAAGTTACTTAATAAACCTCACGATAGAAACAAACTATCATAATGAAATGACAAGATTGCGAAATGTACCGTCTTATAATCATAATAACTAAGTCAATGAAAATTAACTAAAAAGTAAAATAAAAAATTATTAAATAAAAACAAAAACCCCGACTGCGTAAAAACCAAAAAAAAAAAAAAAACTAAAAAGAAAAATGTATAAACCCAGTAGTTTAGAATGTTATTAAGTACTACTGAATAATTACACCGTTGAAATAGTTTTATAACCGTATACAGATAAGACATCATAAAGCTCTCACAGCAGAAAAAAGTCAATAATTATGATTTTCCTTTGCAGCTATATTGATTGCAGTATTTTTATTGATAAAAGTATTATATTTAAATTCATGTTTAAAACTTTGTTATTACGTGTTCAGCATTTTATTGATAGTTGTTTGCATTGTGCTATTTTTAAAAATTTATGAAATTTTCTTTCTTATGACTCATTTAACCACAAATAATGGAAAGTCAAAAAAAAATTGTGTGCAAGAATTTTAAAAGTGTAGAAATATATATTAAAAATCACAGCAGATATCTTTTCTGATTTCTACTACAGATGTGAGCTATAAGCATTACTACGCATAGAAAAATATATCAAGCATTTTTAGTTACTGTGTAAAGCATGCTCAATGTATGTACGTAAATATATTTCTATACGTGGGTGCACCTGCACATATGGGGTCGCAGTTTATTTGATTGTCAAAAGTGGGATGGCGACGTACAAAAGATTGTGAACTACTTTATTTGATGGACCTGTAAAGCAACGAGACATTGACTTTTATGTTTCATTAACAGACCCCTTCATTCAAAACTCTTATTATTGATACAAATCATTTTATTTTATTTTTTATATAAAAGATTATTAATGCGGAATATTTTCAGTAACCTATAAGATTATAATGGGGTTGTTTCCTTCAGTCAAAAGTAGTACTTTTTGTCACTGAAATTGATAGAATAAGCAAAAATAATATGGACCCAGAAAATACTTTGTTTCCCAACAGTTATTTTTTAATTCATTTTTTAAAATCTCTGATTTTTCAAACAAGGCGTGGTCTTGATGACGTCACAAGTGATGCTCTTTGGCGCATCCTTCTATCGCGTTTCCACGTTATGATAATCAAGAAGGGAATTAAAATTGCGCTCTACGCTTGCTATCAACGATATTGTTGCCAGTACACGTAAGTAAAGATGCGAATTAAATATTTTGTTCTGTGAATGGCAACACTGAATGGCATTTCATCATTTGTGATGTCATCGGACAGAAGCGTAAACAATGAAAACGCACCGATTTAAGTAATTTTTTAAAATATAAAACTGAAACAAATTATTTAAAAAATGGTCAGATCCTATGCTTTTAAGCATGTTCTTTTAGAAAAAAATAC
This sequence comes from Uloborus diversus, assembly GCF_026930045.1. NCBI lineage: Eukaryota > Metazoa > Arthropoda > Arachnida > Araneae > Uloboridae > Uloborus > Uloborus diversus. The sequence continues at coordinate 159,168,935 of NC_072735.1, forward strand.
TTTTAAAGTTTTGGAAACGACCCCATTGCTATAAATCATTTTTGGCTACAACTAAATGCCTGTTTCAACCACACTCACCGCACCGCGTTTTACAAAATTAAAACTATCAACAAAAAAAATTACTGTATACAGAACGGAGCTGAACACCTTTAGAAAATAATCTTTTACTATCATAATTTAGGAAAATGAAATTTTCTGTTAGTCTCAACTTGAGTAAAAAAACACATCTTCCTGAAAATAATTAGGCAGATAATGACTGCAAGTCTTGAAAGAATGTTAAATATTTTATATTTGTCAAGATATCTTGAGAGAGGAATTTATTTTTCTTCACGAATAAATAGGTTTGTTTTTTTACTTGATATTTTTTAAGAAAAAAGTTTAGAGCATTCGAATGCTTCTAAATTTAAAATTCTTCTAGTAAATAGAGAGCACCTAATGCAAGATTCATATTTTTTTCAAAAGTATGAAAAGATAATTTATCCCATGAATTTTCGTTAAAGCGAAAAGAAAGAGTTTTTCACAGTAAACCAATGCACTTAAAAACTGAGAACGTTAGAACATAACTAATAACAGTAAATACTTCTGCCGTATTTGCTAAAACCACTCAGTAAGAGTAATATAAAGTAAAATGTTTTCTTTGAATTAATTTGCATAAAAACAAACTACATAAAGAAAAGATTTAATTTCCAAAAATTTACATTTGCTTATGTGATTCTATTCTATTTTTTGGTTGAAAATAACATAGGAGTAAATATCACTAATCTGAATCATTACTATCATCACCCAGCGCCAGCAAAGACCTTAACCAATCAAAATGCAGATATTGTGGTAAGAGCTGAATGACCTTGAAATTTGATTGGTTGACGTAAAAACACATTAATGGTTTGAAAATTGATATTATCATAATTTAAATTCGAAGCAGAAATAACTGCTTTTATTAAGATTAAGCAAATTTTTTCAAGGCAAGTTTTAAAACCAAAATGAATAGTCACTTATAACTGAAGATGGCATTTAATGAATCAGAAACTCCTTTAAAGAAAATTGCAAAAGAAAATAGAAATAGCTTCGAGTTTCAAGTTAAAAATACTCATCTTTTGTTGAACTGGCAAGACTGTAACCAGCGAATTGAGACACGTGAGGGGGTTTTCGACAACCTACCCATTTAAATGAGAGTTTTCACTGCATTAAAAAATATACATAATATAGAAATGCATTGAATGTTGCGAACAGGGGTCATAGCGCATTTTGACGGTCAAAAAGTAGGAAAGGTAGGATATTTTTACAAAAAAGTAGGAAAAGTAGGACACTTTTACTAAAAAGTAGGAAAATGTAGGACCAGTATTTTAATGCAAAAATAGGAAATTTTCAAAACAATTAAAAAGTAATTGAACAATATTTTTCATGAAAAACTTCCTTTCATATTTTTAACTTGCCAGTTCATATCTTACATGCAAAATACATAAATAAATGAACAAACAAACAAAATACAAACATAATTATACTTAACTGGAGTACGATATACACTTTTTTTAGGTCAACTCAACTTCTTATTCGAGTTATTAAAAATTACATTTATTTGATTTTTTTTTTTTTTTTCAAAATATCATTTGTAAGCATGAAATCAAAAAATGTGTAGAAGAAATATTAGATTGTTGACTGCAAAAACTTCAAATTATCAGTAAAACTTACAACTTTTTAGAGCTGTTGGTGCATAAAGCTTTGTTTTTTATTTTTATCATTTTTTAAAATTCTAATAAAACATCATTCATAAGCATGAAATCAAAAGACATGTACAATACGTATGTCGAAGCAATATTAGATTGTTGACCCCGGAAACTTGTAATGTTTTAGAACTGTTAGTACATAAGGCTTTGCTATTTTAATTTATTATTTTTAAAGGCTACATCCTTAGTTAAATGCCTTATCCTAGAGCTCAGTTACATTTCCTCCAAAATTATTCTTTTAAATAAAAATTTTATTAATTTTAAATTATAAATTTCCTTTTTTAAATACTTATATGTAAATTTAACTAAATACTTCTAAAATGCTAGCTAAAAGCGTGCAAGTAAATTATTTTTAAAAAAAGAGGGAAGAAGAAGAAATATAATACGTGAAATACACCGCCAGTTCAGTCATTTCTAGCCGAGGACTGCAGTTTTGTGCTTATTAGCACTCATCAGCCCGGCATAGGAAAGTATAATGTTTGTTTACTGCAATAGGAAATTTGAGTTTATTGTTTCAAAGCAGTTTACGTACTAACAGTAGAATATGATATGAAAAACATTATTATCCAGTATCGCAGGTTGACAGGCAGTATCTTGAACATAATACGAACAAATATGTAAAGTTATATCACTGAGCAAGAATAAATAAAACATGGGTGCCCCCCTGGAAAATTAAGAGCGCACCACCCTAAATATCACAAAAAATCCTACATAAGAAGCCTCCCAAAAAACAAATAAACCTTAAACCCCCCCCCCCCACAAAAAAATTCAACAACACAATCTGCGCCATGACCCCTCTAGGTGGACACCCCTGGTTAAGAATAAATACTTGAACCAAATGCTATTCTATTTCTCAGAACCACTCCAACACTTTTTTTTTTTTTTTTTTTTTTTTTTTTGAGACTTTGTTCAATACACTAGTAGCAACATTAAATCAAATATACAGTTTTTGCTGCACCACTTCTAGAAAAGTCTTTAAAGTCAACAAGAATTTTTTTCACTCAAAAATTTGTGGGTCATTTAATGTAAAATGAATAGGTACAATTTTCTAATTTAATTTATGTTATCATTTAGGGTTTCAATGAAATTGTTGCAGGGGTGACACCTTCAAAGAAAGTTTTTTTCACATTTAAATATGAACCCCCTAATGCTCCATGCCATTTCAATACATACATTTTTTTTTTTTTTTTTTAATTTCTGAAGAGTTGCATTTTGGAAAAAAAAAAAGACTATTTTAAATATTATTTTCAAGAAAAGTTTGTATATTAAGCCTTCAAAGTTTATTGAATTTTTTGGATTTCTACATTGCTGTACTTTCAAAATGGATGAATACTTTGAGATGTTTTTAAAGAATATTTTTATATATTATCAATATCATCCTCTGTAATTAATTTTAATCAAAAAATGCTATTGTGCAGCTAAGCCAAGAGTGCCCCAGTGGGCGGTCACTGGTTTTCCAAATATTTCTGTATCCCGCAAATTTGGGACATAACTGTAATTTTTGATACCCAAATGTCTTTTTATTAACACACTTTTATTAACTTTATGTGTATGTATGTATGTATCTTGTACGTCTATCTAACGGTATGTATGTATCTTGTATGCCTATCAAATTTCACCTACTTCCTGCCATCAGATTCTTTTGAAATTTGGCATGCGACCTCAGACCCGATTACAATGCAACATTCTATAATCAAATTAATTAACTATTAATTGTTAGTTTATTCCAATTTTAATCAATATGTCGGCATAAATCCAACAATGTGAAGAAGAAAAATTAAAAAAAGAAAAAAAGTTTGAAAATATCTATAAAAACCTTGGATTTTTCTGCATCAATGTTTGTTCCAATGTTCTAAGGTAATTAGAACATTAGAACATGAGTTATAATTGTTTTTAAGTAATTTCATGCCAAAATTTAGATAAGCCTTCAATTGGCATTTCATTTTTGATCAGGCCATTGTGGAACAATACCTTTATTAAAATATATCTCAAATTTTCAAAGTAATATAAATATGATTTCCGCACACATACATTGATGATCGAGATGGATTAGCTGGATTAGACAATTACTCCACATTCAATTTATCAGCACAGTTGAATGTTTTTAGAGCTCAGTTATTACGCTTTAAGGAGAATAATTATTCTTTTTGGAGTTCAAGAGACTGCGTTTCGAATGCTGTCCGAGACCTATAGGCACTTCCTTTGGGTAAATTTCATGAATATTAAAGGTTTTGAAAAATGTTGAAATGAATATTTTTTTGTTAAACAAGTTAAACTAAAAAAAAAAGAAAAAAAAGAAGAAACAGAAAGAAAAATAAAATAATAGTTTAACCCGGGAGAACTCGCATCGGGCCTCTCACGCCCGGTCATTACAAAACTACGCTGCCAAAAATCACCCCTTCAACGGAAATGAATGAGGTGCACAGTAGCTGCGTTCGAGGTGATCTACATACTGACCACATGATTTTCAGGAATGTACATTCCCCCTTTTCCCCAGAAAATTCTGGTTCGGGCCTCAGAGGCCCGGAGCGAGCGCTCACGTTTTTCATTCAGATTGTGAATGTAAAGGAAGAGGTTGTGAAATGCATCGTTATTTAAGCTATAAAGATGAAATGAAGAGGTTGCAGACCTTGTTGGTTGAGGTTTCAACTGATGAGAACTCCCTTAATGAAGATGATGAAGAAGAAGTTGACACAGAACAGTAAAGCGATCATCAGTAATGCTCAGAAGAAGATTTAGATTCATGTTTCATAAAGCTTTTTTAAACCTAACTTTTTAAAACATATTTTAGAATTATATTTATCTATTTATAATTCACTGTTGAAAACATATTTTTTTTTCTATTTTGCAAACTTAATTTGCTGAAATAACCACTCCGGGCCTACGGAGCCCGCCGCGAGTGTTCGTGAAACGAAAAGTACCGCGAGCTCTCCCGGGTTAAAAAACTAAAAAAAACCATGCTAACATGCTTTTGTAGCAAAATAAACTGAAAAGTAAAAAATAAACTTTAGATGATAAGGTTCATTTTGCTACAAAAGAGTTTTTTTGAAGTTTTTTAAACTACTATTTTACTATAAGTTATATTTATATGTTGATACCTGTAATTTATCATTCACCAAATTCAGAATTTCTGCCATTCAAAAATTAAAACTCGAGGGGCCCCTGAGCCAAGCTATTGTCAGCGGCAAGAGCGTTTAAAGAAATTATGATACAATTTAGATAAAATTTCAGAACATTTTTAGGACAATCAAAATAAAGTTCAAACAATATTGAATAATAAACATTGCAGAATTATTATCTTATTGCAAAAAGCCAGCTTCAAAATCAATGTTGATTGAGGAAAGAGGAATTTTTTTGGTTTCTGGCAAGAGAGGTACAGGGTACCTGATAACCATTTAGCAGCATTCTATTGTGCTTTAAATGTTATTATATCTAAAGACCTATCTATTTAAAGAAAGCAAAAAGTTTGAGCTAATTGGGCTCAGTACTTTGTACCCAATAAAATATTTTAGGTCAGAAATAACATGAAATTTCAAATTTAAAACTTTTTGACATAAAAAGAAAGTTTTATTTCTCTGATTTAACTGAACTTCATTCTTCCATACTGAAAATTATATCTATTTTACAAAATTCTTAAATTTTACGAAAATGTGATAGAAGCAAGAGGGGGAGGATTCAGTTTTTTTGACTAGTTCAAACTAAAATTCAAATATAATAACTAACATTACATGCCAGCAAAAAAGAATAACATACATAATCAAGTATAATTATCAAAAGTTTGTACATTTATAGATGGATTTTTTTACTATATACTTTTTAAAAACTAGTTTTTCTTAACACAAGCAGTAGAATTCAGAAGAAATTGCAAGCATGTATAACTTTGTGAAATAAATTCAATATTATAAATAAACAATTTACAATTAACAAATTTTCATTTTCTGAATGCAAATTTTTTGAAATCACATCAATCTCAAAGTCTTTTGAAGGAATTTCAAGTTAAATTCTAAAGGAAAATCATGCTAAAAAATAGGAGAAGTAAGAATTTTTTGCTGAAAAGTAGGAAAAGTAGGAATAGTAGGAAAAGTAGGAGGAAAATGAGCCCTGTGCGAGTTATTTGAGTCTAATAAAACTATCCAGGTATCAACTCCCATCGTGAGGAAAAACAGCGTCAAAAATCCTACGGAGCTTAAACTTTGATGACCTGTGTTTGAGTTTTCTTACAGCTATGCCAGGTAAGTGAATGCAATAAAGTTATTTTCTCCTTGAAAATTATTTTGAAAATTTTAGTAGTACCACTGACATATTTATGTCAGTGGTGCAGCATGGGGAGGAGAAAGGGATTAACATCATAACTCTCGTTTTTGACACACTTTATACCCTAATGCGGTATATTTGCATTTAAGGACAGTTATGAGCAGATGCTCCCCCCCCCCTCACAGAAAGTAAATTTAGGCTGTGCAAGTTATATAGTTAGTGGGCTTCGATGGTGTTTTCTACAAAACAGGTAGGACGCACAACTAAAAAGGATGGGAACCGCTGGCCTAAGCGATTGCTTTATACACTTGAGGCGGGGGGTTCGACTCCCACCCTCGCTCCGGATGTACTTTCCCCTCCTTTGTGATGTAAATTCTTTCATGTGTTGTTTACATATATTCTGTACTTGAATAAAAATGTATCATGCGTAAGGGAGGCAAGACACTCAGATTGTAGTCCTCATTAAAATAACACCTGTGCAATAACCACCGAAAGAAAGAAAGAAGAAATTGAACAAATAGCATCATTAAGCAAGGTTTTATATAAGGAGCTAGACATCATCGTTGTCATTTTACGTCTAAAGTTTTTTCGGGGTAGTTTCAATTTCGCACAAAAATGGCTCATTAAAAAACTACATTTTCTGGCCTATGGGATTATTGATCCCACGCCCTTCAAATTATTAGTACGACATTCACACCAACTGACCTAATAGGCCTTCATCTCGGCATGCTATACACTAAAGTATTTCACGGAAAAGGAACAAGATAAATTGGAATTCGAAGCCTTTATTTTGTAAAAATATTTTTAAAAAGGTATACTGCGATTTACGGTGTTAAAATTACTGTCTAGTATCCTGATTTTAACAATAACAGAATTGTAATTCAGAACCCTTCAGTGTATTGGGTGAGTGCAAAAGTTCGTGCGGAGTTGCAAAAGATGGAGTTAGAACGGGCGTTACGTGTTGTCATTAATACCACTATCTACGTAAGTCAGATCGTTGGAAAGGTGACGTGTGCAACTTTCATTCCAATCAAAATAATTTCTGCAAATTCAAACTGCTTCTAGAAAGATTACTTTTAAAATGAGTGTTGATAAAGTGCATTTACGGCATGTTATGCTTTACGAGTTTCGGAAGGGAATAAACGTTGCAGCAGCCGTAAAAAATATTCAAGACGTTTATCGAGATCAAGCACCAGCTAAACGAACTGTGGAAAAATGATTTGCGAAATTTCGTTGCGGAGATTTTAACCTGGAAGACGAGCCACGCTCAGGTCGACCTTCTGACATTGATGACGACGTTTTGCGTTCTTTAGTTTAGAATACTCCGTGAATTTCAACAGAGGAAGTTGCTACAGCACTTAACGCTGACCGATCAACCGCTTTTCGGCGTTTAAAAAAAATCGGATTTGATTTAAAGCTCGATATATGGGTGCCCCATTTGTTGACCGAGAGCAACAAAATCCAGCGAATTTCTGCTGCCGTATCTTTATTTGAGCGGCTCAAAAACGAGCCGTTTTTGGATCGATTAGTGACGGGCGATGAAAAATGGTTCCTGTACAACAACGTTCAGCGCAAACGCACTTGGAAACAGGCACGTGAACATGATGACGCAATGGCAAAGGCCAGTTTGCATCCGATGAAGGTGATGCTCTGTGTTTGGTGGGATTGCAAGGGTATAATTTATTTTGAGTTTCTCCCCACCGGCCAAACGATTGATTCGAACAAGTACTGTCGTCAATTAACTAATCTGAACCGAGAAATCAAACAAAACGTCCGAGTTTGTCAAATCGCAAAGGCGTAGTCTTTCATCAAGATAACGCTAGACCACACGTTTCAAGACAGACGCTACGCAAACTGAACAGCCTGAAATGGGATGTCCTAACTCATTCACCGTATTCTCCTGATATCGCACCATCGGATTATCACTTATTCCGGTCATTGCAAAGTCATTTAAATGGAAAAAAAACTTGACTCTTTGAATGCCTTACAAAAAGTCTTTCGTCCTTCGACTCTAAACTACGCAGTTTTTATGATCCGTATGCTGCCAGAACGTTGGAAGAAGATTATAGACAACGATGGAGAATATATCATTGATTGAATAAAGAGTTTTACTTGCCTAATCACTGTATGACTTTCTTTCACAAACTCCGCACGAACTTTTGCACTCACCCGATATTTAGATTGGATATTCGGAGAAATTTGTATCGGAATCCTAATGAAGAGTAAAAGATATCTTGACGGATATTTCTCAGGCCTTTGGAATTCGCACACACGACCTTCACCTTATTGGTATGATGCTTTTACGAACTGAGCAAATATGACTCCTCTTCTCGATGCTATGCATTGAAGCAATGCGTAATAAAAAAATAAACTAAATCGGGGTTTTGCGACAAAACAACCAAAATATTAATTAAAACTTTATTTTTAGCTAAAAACGGTGTTTTTTTTAGCGATGTCTTACTTTTTAAACATAAAGTATTAAAGGGAGTTATGGCAATGTCACAAAAAATAAACATCCCCACATCTTTGAGAAATAATAAACAAGGGTTGGGGCAAAAGTCATGGCAACTATTTTTTTTTCTTGAAGATACCAGCCCGGTTGGAAAATGTAACATATACAGAGGAAAGGACAAGGTGTTAACTACATGTGTGGACAATGAATAGCACTGAAATTAGGGTTTCCAATCCCGCACTGAATTTAGTTCCGCGGGATTTCGGGATTGTAAAAAGCCAATCCCGCGGGATCCCGCGAGATTGACTTTATTCTTCTAAAAATTAAATTTTTATGGCAAAGAGAAAAAGTTTTGTTTTTAGGAAGGACTGCTTTTATTTGAATTAATAGTCTTCTTGAATTCCGTACAGCAATTGTAAAGCACTACAAAATCAGATCCTAATTAGCATTTATCGTTTGGTAAGCAGAAGTGCGCCGTTCGTATGGTATGGTAAAGGTTTTTTACTCTAAAAATAATGCGCTTGATGAAAACACAGGCTGTGACTCCACTGCAATTGGTTTTACAAAAATTAAATAATTGTGGACATTTAGAAAAAGATCCGCATCAACTTCATCACCTTCTGAAATGCTGGACTTTTGCTCAAGAACTGCAAATTTCGAACCAAAACGATGTCTGTTGGATATGTGTTTTGCTGCATCCAATTTAACTTGCATTGATAATGCCCTTGTTGCTTCATGAACGTTGTTCATTGTATCAATGAATTTGATTCATTACAGCAAGGGGTTAATACTGCTTGATTTCACTATTTCACCAAGTCGCAGTATCAGTAAAAGTGTTTGGATAACTTCGCTAATTTTACCTCTCACATTAAAGAGGAATTCAAAAACATGAGAAGCTTAACTTACTGCACTGTCATGAGCGTTATCCTGTGTTTCATACTAGTTTCTTTCACCCCGGACACACGACTTTAAAGTCATGCTGAATATATATAAATAATGTCGGAGTTCTCATTGCTTTCTTCTTTGGTGACTTAACTTTTTGTAACTTAAACATTTTGAGTGCATCATTAAAGCTTATAAAATTGCTTCAACATTGCACTCAAGCTACTCAGCGGGTTTTAAAATATGTTTACTTGCTCTCTTCTTGCAAATATACGAGGAAGAAGGTTCAAACTTAGTTTATGCTTCGGAAAATAATCGTTTTACGAGCGGTAAAAGCTGGGAAAACGCTTGAATTGGAAAAAAATTGCGGGGATTGGGAAAAACCATGAGGTTTTTCGTGAGTGCTGCTGGCGAAATTGCCTAAAATAGCAGCACTAGTACCCCGAAGTGCACAAAACAAGCAATAGGGTTTTTCTCATGGTTCCCTACCCTTGGGGAGTAACTTTCTGATGAGGCCCCATTGTATTTTGGGATTTTTTCAAATTTTTCAAATTTTCGTACTTTCAAATTTTTGTTCTTTCTTGTTCAGTTTTATATTGCTATTAAATTTATCGTCTACCAGTATCATAGAGCTGCCTATGGCGCCTATTGAATTGAGTTGTGATGTTCAATTTGATTGAATTGTAGTGTATATGTACATTATATGACAGTGTTTCTTATATATATATATATATATATCCCAGAGCCGATCGCCTTGTCTAGTGGTCGAATCTCGGTCCGGACATGGATGTACCTTCGTTCTCCTGTTCTTGTCACATTCTTTGTGTGAATGTGTTGTTATGGTGTGAATGGTTGCCTACCCGATAGACGGGTCCTTATGGCATGCGTGTAAAGTGGAAGTCGGACTTCACACCAAATGATAGTAGAGTTGGAAAAGTAAAGCAGTACACCTCAAATTGCCGGCCTAGCTGGCGTAAGACAGCATCAACAACAACACATATCCCAGAAATTTGGTCACTTAATGCTGTTTTGAGTGCCATTAAGAACTTTCGACTGACAAAATGACCAGCAAAAGTTTGGCAGAATCATAATCGGGGAGATTTAACTACCAATATAAGAGCTATAGCAAAGATAAAAATTGATATATCTTTACAGCTTCATTAAACATTCATTTTTGCGTGTAGAAGAAATACTAAATCTTCTTGAATCCCTCGTCTTTTCGATACAGCTTTTATTAGCAACTTCTTGAAATAATTCTCTATCAAGCATGGGCTCAAAAATTAATTTCAAAGCATAAATAATGAGCATCATGTACTTAGATTTTATTCTAGTTGAACAACTAAAGTAAAGAAGAAAATAGACTTACCACTGTATTCAAAGGTTTATTTGCAGGTGATGAAAGAATAACTACATGGTAATCCAAGTTGCTGTAAAGCAACTTCTCTCGGATTCATTAACAAAATAAACAAACTGCTGGAAATGTCCTGAAAAACAAATTACATGTTTTAGAAAACAATCCTTACAATAGCAAACGATATTTTAATGAGACTATTCAAAAGTGATAATTCATGAAAATGGCCGAGGGGCTATTTAATCTTGCATTCATTCTCGTTCTAACAAGAAGCCTTATTCATTCCACTTCGAGTATTATATTCACATTTTTTTATTTTTCTCTTAACTACGTTTTAAAACACCGCTAGATTCAAAATGAAAAATTATTTTTCAATGTGCAAAGCGGAATTGAATACATGTATTTTTTCTCATTTTATCGTAGTTTCCAAATATATTGAATAAGTTTTATTTACTAGAATTTATTTCAGTCCTCTTTTCAAATTCGTGCAACCATTTCTATTTATTTCCGGCATTACAGATAAGAAACGAATATATAGCGAATGAGATAAAAAAACTCATAAATGCGCATTTCAAATGGGATAATGCATTTGATTGCGTTTTAGTATTTTCAATTTAATAGGATACGTAAGTCTCAATATATCTCTTAATATGCAATCTGTCTTCATATTATAAAGAAATAAATAAACGAATAAGAATGGAATAGTAAACTATAAAATGGGGCCCTTGCGACAAACTGAACGGGATTCACTCATAGTTGATTTGTGTACATTTACTAATGCTTTACTCAGTTATTTCATTTCTATTAATCCTAGAACTACAAACCGGGGTTGATATCTATCCCAGATAAATTGGGTTTTCAGCAATTTTAACCAAGTTTTCAGCACGTTTAACTATTTAAATCATAATTTCACCAACTAAACCTTAATAAAATTGAATTTCCTCTTTACCATTCTCTTCGGCATGAAAACACACACACAAAAAAAATCATGTACTTATGAGTCATGTTACATGTTTAAATAAGATTTTACGAGCAAAAAACACATGGAGTAAATATTTACCCCGGTTTGTAATTTACAGGTAAAAGAATTAATTTGTAATTCTAGGGTAAAACATTTTCAATATACAGGGTGACAAGAAATAACTTCGACACGTATAATACACCATAACTTTATTGCTAATGAAAATATTACGACCAAGTTTCAAAATAAATATGAATACATTGTTTCTTTTAATACATTTAAAAATTTTCAAAAAAATTTCGGCTCTGGGCCGCAACTCACTTTTTAATATTTTATCCCATCCCTTGCATAAGGACTTACATCTTCAGGGATGCCAAAGTTTTCGGAAGTTTAGCGCACAACCTTGTCTCCAGGACCTTCTTACACTGTTAAACTGCGTCAAAGACCCCAATCTAATGGTTCGGAGTGGGATATGTTCTAGTGGGAAAATATCACTTGTTTTTGTTGATCAGGAGATGAAATTAGTCAAGAAACATATCGCAAACGCTTTTTGGAAGATGTTGTCTTACCTTGGTCGCAAAAGTTCTTTGGAAACAAAAGATGGACCTTCCAACAGGATTACACACCTGCACACAAAGAGCTAAAAGAACTCAAGACTGGTGAAAGACACATTTTCCGGTCTTCATTGGAGCTCAAGAATGGCTATCGTATTTCCCAGATTTGAACCCAATGGGTTATTCTGCTTGATCCATCGTGGAGACAAGGTAGCGTGCCCGGGGCGGCTCCAGGGCCGTGCAGGTACGGGGGACCCTGGACAGTAAAGTCCATTCCAAATTTAAGAAAATTCACTAGACGTCCTCCAGAATGAGTTTTCAACCTTTCAGACATGGCGTCCGGTATACCGGACATGAATTTTAAACGGCTGCCAATCATTTATTAATGGAATAAATTTCGCGATTTTTTTTTCGTAGTCAACACCTTGCAGTCTGCTTATTATTATCTGTGCAACAATTTTTCGTTTTGGGATTGATAACATTAAGAAATAGGGATTGGGAGAATGGGACGGGCACATTTTCCTAACCACGGATTCTCGTCGCAAAAGCGAGGTTTTTTTTTCTGATTTTTTAAAAATATGCAATCTTTTATTAATCATTTCAAATGCTTATATTATGTTTTGTTATTGTTTAGAGAATATTTTACAAAGAAGTTTGTTTGATGTTTCATTGTTTTATTATCTGAAATATGTATTTCAATAACATATGTCCGGATTACTGGACTTGTCATCACTCTTTTAATTTCTCACCTATAAACTTGAAATTTTGTCTATAAAGATACTCTTTACCATAGTACACTGTCTACCAAATAAAAACACTTTTGGTTAAGTATTTCGAAATTCCGTCTGAAAGAGTTTTAATCACATTTAAAATAAATTTAGGGGAGATACGGGCAAGATGGGGTGGCGGGCAAGACGGGGCACCCGGTCTATTATAACCTTCTAGTCGCGCGAACACGTTCAAACTCGCACAGACGATGTGGCACCACGACGGCTTCCAGTGCACTCTCGTATGTGATTCGTGCGACACGTATTTTTTAGGTTATCGAAACAAAAGTGATTTCGCCAAGTTTTCTTCTTATTTTCTCAATTCGTTTAGTACGTGTTTAATATACAAGTAATAGTAGTGTAAATGAGATAAGAGTTTATCCGCATGCGCCGAATATTACGCTAACAGGTAAAAACTGGTTTATTTCTGTCTTGTGTGTTGTTTATTTTGTTTTCTTTTTTAAATACATCAAGACCCATGAGGGCAAGATGGGGTATGTGTTCCCCGTCTTGCCCGCTCTAAGTTTTTATTACGGTTCGAGCTTTTGTGTTGATTAATGTTAATGTATCTCTCGCTCTATATGTATGTTTGTGATTGTATATATGCATGTGGCTTGGCTGTGTAATGCATAGGCGGACTTGTTTGTTTTAGCATGGTGAAAACATACAAGAGAAAGACAAATAGAGGCGAGTGGCCGGAAGAGAGCATGGAAAAAGCTGTTAAAGCTGTTTTAGAAGAGAAAATGGGGTATATGCTAGCAGCAAAGACATTTTCAGTTCCTCAGACTACTCTAGAAAGAAAAGTAAAAAAAGCTCGGGAGAACTTGGCCCTATCTCCATCTAAAAGTATTAAAGTAAAGGTTTCATTAGGACCTTAGCAACCTGTTTTCACAGAAAAAGAAGAGGACGAGCTTTGTGGCTATATATTGGACATGGAGACTAGACTTTACGGACTTACAGCCAAAGACTTAAGAGCATTAGCGTACAATTTAGCAGTAAAAAATAATAAAGTCCATCCTTTTAACGTTCAAAAACAAGAAGCCGGCAAAGATTGGTTTCAAGGGTTTTTGAACAGACACCCAGACTTGTCAATAAGAAAACCCGAAAGCACTTCTGCTGCACGTGCTGCCGGGTTCAACAGAATAGTTGTTGATCAATTTTTTAATTTTTTGGGCAATATCTATGACGAACACCATCTTACACCAGACCGCATTTATAACTGCGACGAAACTGGTGTTTCAGTTGTACCAAAGACTAAATCCAAAATTATAGCAAAACGAGGCCGAAAACAAGTAGGGGCATTAACTTCTGCAGAAAGAGGTACTACAATCACAGTAGAGATATGCTTCAGCGCCAGTGGACAATACATGCCCCCTATGATGGTGTTTCCCAGGAAGAGGATGGATCCACAGTTAATGCTTAATGCTGCCCCTGGAGCATGGGGAGTTGTTAGTGACTCAGGCTGGATGACCACGGAGTTGTTTCTTGGATGGTTTAAACAGTTTGTGAAATTTAGTGGGGCCACAGTAGATCGACCTGTTTTGCTATTATTGGATGGCCATAGCACCCATACAAAAAACATCGATTTAATAGATGAAGCTCGAGCCAATGGGGTAATTATTTTATGTTTCCCCCCACATACAACTCATCGTCTTCAGGTCGCCGATGTTGTTTATATGAGACCGTTGAGCAATTATTACGATCGGCAAATTACGACCTGGCTTCGCAGCAATCCAGGGATGGTTGTAACAATGCGGCAAGTTGCAGAAATTTTTGGAAAGGCATTCATAGAAACATCTACCATGGCAACAGCTGTAAATGGCTTCAAAAAGTGCGGAATTTGGCCTTACGATCCGACGGTCTTCTCTGAAACCGACTTTGCTCCTTCGTTGGTGACTGATATTCCGCTCACTCAAACACTGACTTCAGCGACCACAAATGTAGCAGTCACAGCACCTGCTGAGTTAGAAACGCAGCAAGTTGACGTATTACCTGTGCTGGATACCAGTGAAGCTGCTATTACTAATGCAACTACATCTCGTGCCTAACTTCTATCTACCGGGGTTGAAACAGAGGCAATTCGCAAAACCATTAATAATGTTCCTGTATCAGCTGCTTTTCACGAGACACCTACGGTGACTTCTGCTACCTCGTCGAGTCCTCAACCTGGATGTTCCACGTGGGTTGATGATACAGAAATAGACAGAAGACCAACTACTCCACAACAGTCAACATTTTCTGTTGTTAGTCCACAGCAAATATTACCCCTTCCAGCAAGTCGTAGATCTTCACGCGTGACTCGTAAACGAGGAAGAACAGCCATTATTACTGAGTCACCGTATAAAAAAGAACTGGAAGAAACGATTAAAAGAAAGCAGGTCACGGAAGAGAATAAACTAAAACGAAAAGAAATTAGACAATT
Source organism: Uloborus diversus (assembly GCF_026930045.1). Taxonomy (NCBI): domain Eukaryota; kingdom Metazoa; phylum Arthropoda; class Arachnida; order Araneae; family Uloboridae; genus Uloborus; species Uloborus diversus. The sequence continues at coordinate 159,184,302 of NC_072735.1, forward strand.
AAAATGAGAGAAGACGAAAACGAAGGATAAAAAAGGAAGACCCAATAAAAGAGGAGTCATAAAAAAGAAAAAAACGATAGATAATCGCAAATCATCGGATAACAATAGTGATGCAGATATTGAAAATACCCCTTGTTTGTACTGCAGCGGTCTTTATTTAGATTCCAATGAAGGCTGGATCAAATGTTCTCTCTGTGGTACGTGGGCACATTGCTCTTGTGCTGGAGTGGATGATGAGGACGATGAAGCAATATTCTCCTGCGAATTCTGTCAGGAAAAGTAGGTGAAATGCTGTACCCCATCTTGCCCCTAGGGGTACCCCATCTTACCCGAACCAGAGGGTAAGACGGGGTGGTGGGGCTTTTTTTTACTTTTATATCTCTAGAATAATAACTACGCTATGATTGTTCCTAAAATTATAAAAAAATTAAAAACTGATTACCAAAGGAAGATTTTGAAATAAATATGATTGTTTAAATGCAATGGTTTCAGTTTTATTGCCCTTTAAACGTTAGATATCCCATCTTGCCCGCATCTCCCTGTTACTTTGAAATTTTACATTTTTGTTTTTAGGCAGTTTTTTAGTTTATTCTACATATAATAATGCGTGACGTTCTTTAAGTAACGTTTGAACTTATATTTAGGTCAAAGTCTTTTAGTAATGTACTGCTTGTATGACTGCCATAAATCAAGGGTTCTCAAACAGTGGGTCGCGACCCCTGGGGGGGGGTCGCGCTATGTGTCTAAAGGGTCACGAGATGTGGAAGAAAAGTTTAAAGAAAATTAATTTATTGCTTTGTTTTTATTTTTTAAAGAAAAAGAGTACATAAAAAGCTTTTTTACACATACCAGTTGGTTTTTGTGTTCTATTAGTTACTGGGATATATGAGCTTGTTTGGAATTAACCAATTTTTTAATATCTGAAACGAGCTTTGTAACACACAAAACAGTGTCATTTTCTAGTGTCAAACGATTTCTTGATTTTGTTTTTAAATTCTTCATTGTGAAGAAATCTTGTTCACTGTTGCCAGATGTAGAAAATGGCATCAAAGTTTTTAACGCTGTTGTGGACAGTTCTTTGTGTTCCTTTTTAATACCTATCCAAAACTTGTCGATATAAGCTGCGTTAAAAGTTACTTTAGCTGACAGATCACTTGAAATCGCTACAAGTTGATCATGATGACGAGAACTTAACTCAGATTTTGTTACGGCTTGCTTACGGAACGGATTGACTACCCATACAACCCCACTCATATATATATATACTAGAATGTAATCTGTAAACTTTTCAATCAAAGCTTTGAGATGAGACGGTACTAGTAAGTTGATACTAGTTTGATACATAGTTGAGGATACTAGTTACTTTCTTCTATATCTAATATATAGAAGAAAGTATTGGATTCGTGCAAATTTTCGAATTTCGAATTTTGACGGATTCGAACGTTTTGAGGTGTGCTGAGTCCATTTCGACCATTTTTGGAAAATGTCTGTCTGTCTGTATGTGTGTGTGTATGTGTGTGTGTGTGTGTATGTGTGTCACGTCTGTGTGTGACCAGTTTTTTGTGGCCGCTCTACAACAAAAACTACCGCATGAAATCGAACGAAATTTAGTACACATATGTGCCCCTATGTGAACTTGTGCCCATTAGTTTTTGGCGCGAATTCCTCCAAGGGGGGTGGAGCAATAGGACGTTTTTCGAGTTACGCGTGCTTGCTATTCCTCAGGAAGTAACTGGCGGAATCAAACAAAATTTGGTCCATATGTTGCCCCTAACTGGAGCAGGTGCTGATTCAATTTTGGTGTCAATAGCTCAAACGGGGGTTGAGTTATAGAACGTTTTTTGTCGTGAATTGTGACTGCTGTATCTCAAGAAATAACGAACGGAATCAAACAAAAATTTTTTGACAAGTAGCCCTTAGTGGGTATAAGGGCTGATTTTATTTTGGTGTCAACAGCTAAAAAGGGGGGTAGCGCAATCACTCGTTCTTTTTTTCCATTTTGAGTGCCCTATCTCAAGAAGTAATGCTACGTTCTGGTTGAAATTTGGAATATATGTGAATCCATATGTAAACAGGCTTTGGTTCAATTTTGACGCCGATCGCTCCAAGAGGTGTTGATTTTTTTTTTTTTTTTTTTTTTTTTGCGAATAAAAATATTTTTATTAATGCAACAATAAGAAAGATGAATCGTAATAGATTGTCGTCTGCGTATTTCTCGTGATTTTAATTGTATGGAAATGATAGGAAATATTATCTCAATGATTTAAAATTTTTAACTGTTGCCATCTTATGTTTGTTAACAAATAAAATATTTGTAATTAATTCAAGCAAGGCTTTTAAAATAATTTTCAATTTTCGCTCTTTGCTTTGCTTTTGCAATAATTCAGACATTGGGATAGTCGTCAAGTTTTTGCATGTGTAATTTTGTTTTTGTTGGGAATATTGCTTCCTCGTCAAGCATGGGGAGGGATCAGGAAAAAAAGAAAAATATAGAAGAAAGTTTCGTGATGGCCACAACATACTAGTTTTTATTATTGTTTTAGGGTTTAGACAGCTTTAAAACTTTGGGGGTCGCCGATATACTTAGTCTAAAAAGGGGTTCACAATGTCGAAAAGTTTGAGAATCCCTGCCATAAACTTATATTTGGTTTAAATTAATTTTTACTATAACACAGTTATGCTATAACGCGAAGAAAATATGATCCCTTAACAGTCATGATATAACGAGGCACTACATTATCAACTAATTTCTAGAATTTCTTTCATAGAACATTCTTTATCATAGCTTAAGTGAAGATTTTCGGAAATTTATTCTTGAAAAATAGACCATCAAATACGCTGCTCCTCTGGGTGTACTTAAAAGTCCTTCCAATGGGCAATGAGTTAAAAAGATTTTTTTTTTTTCTTTTTTTGCTGAGCTCTAAAATATCACGAATACAAATATTTGCAGTAGAAAAGAGTTTGTTTAAATTACTTCCTGAGTGTATCAATAATGGTTGAAAATAGTATTTTTTAGAATCTACTATTATTCTTGGTGTGGTGGGAAAGTAATGTTTTTATCCCCTCTTGGCATGTAGTAGGGTTCTCTCAAGGGTCTCATCATAAGAAATTCCGTTTCCTTCGGAAGCAAAAAAGGAACTTTAAGAAATGGTTTGAACTGTTATTCCCATAAGAACATTTCTCAAGAATTTAATGGCTTCTTGAAGAGCGCACCATTATTCTTTATTAGTATTTTGAGTAGAATGGTTGAAGTTTAAGTATCGATTAAGAGCATGAGGAAAATAAATCGTCATCGAGACGGTTGTGTAAATGTTACACAGACAAAATTTCTTAATTGCTTTTCTTCTGAAACGAGTTTACTGTCTTGAAGTTCGGAGACAATTGAAGCGATGACTTCAAAATTGCAATGCTCTTAAACACTTAGCTGAACGTTTATGTGATAAACGTTCAATAGATTAAACAGTGAAAGGTAGAATGAAATAAAGTCGAGACCGCTTAGTGAAAAAGCCAATTTCCCGCGAAAAAATGAGCTGGATATTTCATTATCCGGGGTCAGGGTGACAAATTAAACCAGTTTGGTACACCGAAAGTTCATTATACAGGGTGTCCCAAAACGACCGCATAAGCTCTGCACAGCTAGATTCCTCGTTAAGAGTACAGAAAAACTGCCCAAAGAAGCGTTCTTGTACGACCCATAGTTTACGAGCAAAATATGAAAAACAAAGTATGACGTCACTTCCGGTGCAAGGAAAAAACACGTTATTGAACGTATCAACAGCATTATGCGTACAGTACGTATAAAAATAAATACGTGTAATGACGTTTTAAACATTATCGTCTGGAAAGATATGCAAATACTGTTATTGATGTCCAATAAAATGTTTTTTCCTTGCACCGGCAGTGACGTCATACTTCGTTTTTCGCATTTTTCCCCGTAAAGTAATGGATCGTACAGGAACGCTTCTTTGGGCAGTTTTATAGACTCCCAACGAGGAATCTAGCTGTGCAGAGTTCATGCGGTCGTTTTGGGACACCCTGTATAAAGCGGGATATTATTTTAACCGATATTCCAATAAGCAGGTTTGACTGTACATATTAAGACACGAATTTCTCTTAATAACTGCAAATTTATATCGCTACTTTCATTGTAAGACGTTATCTAACGAGTAAAAAATGATACACGAAAAATTCATCTCAAAACGTTTACAATTCTTCTGAGATTTCTTGGAGCTTTTGTGGAGAGCATTTAATAATTAGTGAATTTTTTAAATTCATAAACACTCCCATACTTTTATTTGTTTGCTGTCAACTTAATATAATAAGACCTACTACTGTAACTTCATAACATTTTTTTTTTCTTAAAGCATACTACTATTTCATTCAGTTATTGAATTTTAATTTAAGTAAAAAATAACCGACTTTAATACATTATCTAAATTTTAAAAAATATGGCTTTTTTTGTTTTTGTTTTCCTTTTTATTTGCACTTGAACACCAAGCGTCAGTTACACTGCATTACTTTCATTGCATTAAATTTGCAAATACGTAGCATACATCTCCAATAAATCTCTTAAATGAACATAAAAAGTCAGGAATTACGTCAGTAGTATGTAATACGAATTCCTTTATACCCAAAATAAAAATAAACTCAACTCAAAAAATAACTACAAACACAAAAAATAAACTCAAAGCAAATGACAGCAACTCGTTTATCGTTCCTTTAGGACTACACTGCTCTCCGCTGCTCGCACACTCACTGAAATTTCGATTTTGCAATCTGGAATGGACATCCCTTCCCACCGAAGTATATATCTTTTCGCTTGACTGGGACACTGATGCATGCTACCACTTCAGATGTGTCTTTACCTAATCGATGACTGTTGTCAAAAGCAGAGGTTTGTGACTCTCTCGCTCCCCAAATCCTTTACCAAGATTTAAAAAGAATGGATTTGTCGGTGAACTCGGTGATAAAGTGCTCCTAATACCGTGAGTTGTGTAGTGCAAAGAAAGACTTATAATCATTCATGCATATTATTTGACAGTCATAAAAAAAACATGTATTGCCAAATTTAAATTTTTTTAAAGTGAGTAGGCTGGGGTTGTTTTCTTTCAGACGAAGAAAAAAAAGATATATGGTAGACTTACCAGTAAATAAAAAACACTGTTTAATTTTCTAAAAATCATTACATCGTTAAAAAACTGTAGCATTTAGCACATGACAGTAAAAAGATTTTAATCAATAAATGCGATTTTCAAAAAATGGGAGAACTGCGTCAGGCTTTTGTATGTTTTTTTTTCTCTTTTTTTTTAAGTGTGAAGGATGGGGGGAGAGTAAATGTAAAAAGGTGCAGCAGAACACTAATCAGAGAACCACACAAATAATGTGACCTGACGTTTGTCACTTTTTCCAAGTATCCAGCCCTTCGATTATAGAGAGAACATGAAGGTACAAGCTGCAGGCAAAATTATGAAAGGTAACTTTTTGAAAAAGTGCAAATATTCGGGAAATTTTTATTTTTTAGAAATTAACTTTTGTATTTCCAATAAGTAAAATAAAAATGAATTTCTCTATATAGCAGTAAACTCATATATGCTACCAGTATCCTGCGCTATTAACTCAGGTATATTAAGTTAATAGTATACGGCAAAATCCCGTTACAACGAAATATTTGTTCCAACGGAATATTTTTTCTTTCCCGATTTAATTTCCATTGCATTGCTTGAATTTCACTACAAAGAAATTCCCATTACAACGAACAAAATTTGCGATCCCTGCAAGTTCGTTCTGACAGGATTTCACTTACAATTGAGGCAGTGAAAAGCAAAGGGATGTAAGTGGGCTTTTTCAAGTTTTGAGTAAAACATATAAGGTCCTAGGTAGAACTTCATTGAAAAGTTTTCTAAATCATTCTGTAAAAAAGCACCTACCAGGGCTACCAGTACTATCTTTTGCCTCAAGGCAGAAGAGGAGTTCACCTACTATTTGTACTGGTTATCTCCAAATTTTCAATTTTGCCACTTACATCCCTTTGCTTCTCACTGCCTCAAATGCTCTCATATATTAATATATGCACGAAAATAATACCATGCATAGTATTTTTATTTCCTTTTGCGATTTCATTTCCCACACACATTTCCTTCAACAAATGTTCTAAAAATGATCTTTCATTACATATTCTTCTTCAAGATTCGAAGATCTTTTCAGTTTGCAGCTTAACATATTTCAATGCCTTTTGTCCGGGTAAGAACATGAAGGTAATTTACAATGGAACAATGACTCTTTGACGTACTCTTGGGTTACCATTTAATGCATATGTGTTGCCATTGTTGGCTGATTATCGTTTGAAGATGTCAACCTCATTCTTTAATGTCTTTAAATTTCAAAAGAGCTTTGTTGCCTCGGGACATTAACGCCACCCAATGCATCTTAACGACATTTGTATTCATTCAGAGATGCTCTCACAAAATTATTCAACAGCATATTCAGGACGTCAGTTATGAAATCTTCGTAAATAAACTAAATAGCTGACAAAATGTAAATGAGAGGGAAAGATAGGAATGAATCTATAATAAGTTATAGTTGGGCAATTTCACGGGCAAACTGACTGACATTTTTGAAGCAAAACAATTTGCATTTTGTGACATTCAAAACAAAACATATGTTGTGCAAACGATCTTTTGCCCTGAAATATTGTATTTTTTCAAGCTGAGTTTAATGGTATAATTGAATTTCTGAAATACAATTTGGATGATTTTTAAATATTTATTTAAAACATGGTAACTGTCAGACATTTTAAAAAGAAGTACAGGTATGTCAGTCAATGGAGTAGTTTCCAAAAATTTAAAAGCATTTTTTCTGAAAGAGCATGTTTAAAAACGTAGAATCTGACCATTTTTTAAGTAATTTGCTTAAGTTTAATATTTTTTAAAAATACTTAAATCAAAGCGCTTTTATTGCTTATATTTCTGCCGATGACATCACAAATGATGAAATACCATTCAGTGTGGCCATTCACAGAGCAAAATATTTAATTCGTATCTTTACTCACGTGTATTGGCAACGATATAGTTGATAGCAAGCGTACAGTGCAATGTTTAATTTGCTTCTTGATTATCATAACGTGGAAACGCTGTAGAAAGATGCGCCAAAATGCATCATTTGTGAAGTCATCAAGACCACGCCTTGTTTGAAAAATCGGACATTTTAAAAACATAATTAAAAAATAATTGTTGGGAAAATTAAAGTATTTTCTGGGCCCATGGTTTTTTTTTTTTTTTTTTTTTTTTTTTTTTGAGCAATCACGATTGCTTATTGCTTTCATTTGACTGTTTTTGGCGTGCTATCATTTTTCCCACCGGCGCAGCGCCACCCTCTGCCAGCACCACCCGTCGCGTCGGCCGGCCTCACGATGCTGCTCCTCTAGCGAAAACCGTCTCCAGGTTGCGTCCATATCCTACACACACACACACACACGCATACATACACGCACCAACACACACGCACACACAAACACATACACACACATAACCCTACACACATACACAAACACATACACACACGCATGCATACAGACACCTACACATACACACAAATACACACAACTGCCCACACATTCATGCCTGCACACAGACACAAACACATATGCTTACAAACACATACACACACGCATGCATACAGACACCTACACATACACACAAGTACACACAACTGCCCACACATTCATGACTGCACACACACAAACACACACGCCTACACACATACACATACCCCCTCCCACACACGCACATACAAACACACACTCGTGATTGCGAAAAACATAATTTGAATTCAAGATGACAAAATTCAAATTAATATATATATATATATATATATATATATATATATATATATATATATATATTTTTTGGTTGTTCTATCAATTTCAGTGACTAAAAGTAGTACCTTTGACTGAAGGAAACAACCCCATTACCATGCTTTTAATATTTTTTTAATCGCCCAAAATGTTCTTTGAGAGTCCTGTGTAGAGTTTGTTTGTTTGAACGAGTTAAATCTCAGGAGCTACTGGTTCGAATTGAAAAATTCTTTTTGGGTTGAATAGTCCATTCATTGAGGAAGTCTATAGGCTATGAAACATCACGCTATGACTAATAGGAGTGGATAAGCAATAAAGAATGTTATGAAAACGGGAAAATTTATATCAAAAGGAAAATGCTTGGAACGCCGAATAGACGTATCCACGGTGGTTTGACCTGATAGCGCGGGCTCAGCAATCAAGAGAGTGTAGGTTCAAAACAGCCACGAGGCAAATCTCGAGGTTACTTAAAATAGAGCTAAATCTTAACTGAAATTCAGGGAAATCCTAAATGATGCTTTAAAACATTTATTAAAAAAATACGTATCGTTGATTTTATTTTCTTATTAATTAATTAACTGTTAATATAAAGCTGAAGAGTTTGTTTATTGTTTGAACGCGCTAGCCTCAGGGACTACGGGTTCGTATTGAAAAATTCTTTTTGTGTTGAATTTGAGGAAGGCTATATTATTGAGGAAGGCTATAATAGGCTACATAACATCGCGCTTTGATAATTGGAGTGGAGCAGCAATAAGAAGTGCAATGAAAATGGGAAAATTTATATAATTATATGGAATGCTTGGAACGCCGAATATACGTATATTTTTGAGGTAGACCGTGCAACGCCGGGCAATGCAGCTAGTATAAAATATAATATATGAACCAAGGTTAATGTCACTTTCACATCGTTTACAGGGTGCTGCATGTGTAAAATTCTAAAGTAGAATAAACAAATAAAATATTTTACTTACCTTATGCCAGAGGGAAGGGGGTGGAGTATCTCAACTAGCCAAACAGGGGTTTCTTTTTTTTTTCAAATTTATATCAGCAAGCTAATAGGGCGCTTAAATCATATGGTAAATTTCCTCCCCAAAACTCACAAATTGGATTAAATTACTTAGTTCTAAAACACTCATTAACTAGTACTGTCATCTATAAATTAATTTTCAAAATTAAACTTAATGCTAATAAAATGGAGTTGAGAATTTAATCTGGGACAAAAACATTATCAAAATTGAAATATATTTGCATAAAGTATTTTATCTATTCGCAGAGCTCGAATACGCTACCTTGCGGTGATTAACAATACTAAAGAAAAAGGTAAAACATTCCATTCCACGTGTTTTCTTTGGGGTAAATTACAGGCTTCAGACAGTTTGTAGTGTAATTTAATTTCAGAAGAATAGAAAAGAAAGCTTCCCTCAAACACGACGAAAAATTACTGTCGTTCACTGAACGTCAAAGCAAGTTATAAGTTACGGCATTTGTTTGTTTTACCTTTTTCATCCGCCATTAGACAGTAGCTGCAGCGCCCCCTATAGTTATTGAAGTTGCGAATTGTAATGCTGTTTTTATTTTTCAAAATGTTCCTTTTTTCAGACACGTAGATTTTTTTAATGTCGGCTACTATGAAATTTCCCTACTACATTTTAATCGATTTAATTCAAATTCTAAATTTAAACTAAGTCTAAATTTGTAGGAATTCCAACAAAATCATCAACAGAAATTCCATACTATAGTTTATAAATGCTCACAGTTAATAAGGTAACTCCTTATTTATGCTCCGACACCTAGAGGGTTGCGTTCAAACCAAGTCTTCCTCTTCAGTAACAACAGAAAAGTGAATTAAAATTATTGCAACAATTACATTCTAAGAAGTTTGTTTCCATGGTTATTGTCATGGTTACTAAAGAACACAATGGCGAACTAATGAGATTAATGAAAAGCCAGAAGTAATGTTCATTAGTGATTTCATAAGCAATATCAATTTAAAGATCAAGAAGTATTGCAGAAGTTTTAGCTACAGAAAAAGTTACAGCAAGTAATTGAATTCCAAATCGTTGTTTATCCGAAGTGAATGTATCTCAATTTAAATTTAGCAATGCATTAAAATTTGTTGTTCAATTAAGTTATATTTATTGCGAAATTCTGTATCCTTTTGTGACTAGAATAATTTTGTGAGTTTTTTTTTTTTTTTTTTTGAATGATATTTTAGAACATTCATTTCGGATTTGCATAAGGTAGTTGATAAAATAAATGTCTATATGTTTAGCAAAATAAGTATAAATTAATTCAAAAAATTAAGATTCAAACTTTCTGTTTTGAACAAGTTCGAGTATTTTGGGAGGGGGGGGGGAACAATTTTTTGTCAATTAGTCAAAAACAAAAAAAAAATGATAAGAAGCCTCAAAAAATTCGCGTCAAAACTGTTAAAAAGTAGTATTCCTCACAAATGCAGTAATCAAGCTGTAAACGTAAAGTAAACGTAAAATATTATCAAAATACAACATACAGACAGACCGGTTATGTCATCCAGTGACTGCAGTTTCGATCTTGTTATGGACTCACCAGTCTGGAATAGTCCATAATCGAGCTGAAGGCAGATGGTCTCTCATTACACCTGAGATTATCAACAAACTGGTAGCTAAAATTAATTTAGTACGCACTATACCGACAGCCCAGTTATGATGTCTCATTGACTTAAAATGTCCTTAAACGAAAAAATTCTTATTAATTTCATTATTAGTTTTGCCCTTACATGAAAAGTTTCAAACATAAGTTTCAATACAGGAACATGTTCTGGAAAAATAGATTTATTTCGACTCTAACTAGGGAAACATACGAATAGTGTAATAGTGAAAAACAAATCTATATAAATAAAACAGAGAATATATGAGTATATGGGTCATTTTCTTCAGAAAATGTAACTTTTGAATGCAAATATTTTTTAATTTCGAAACCTTTTGCTTTCTTTATTTTTCCTTCTTACATGAAAGTGTTAACTACTAGAAGTAGCCATAAACAACGGCCCAGCTAAGTTCCAATTATTTTACTCAAAAATAAAAATAATTAAAACATGCCTTGTTCTCGTAAATAAAAAAAAATGAAAAAAAATTTTATGTTTAAAAATCGAAGCCAATATCAAAGTAGTAATTTTGTTAATTGTGCAAACAATGAAGCATTTTAATGATTAGGGAGACTCTAATATTAGGCTCTCTTAATTTAAGTACGGCTTAATTAGTAGTTATCCTTTTAGTTCAAATGTGTGTTGAAAATAGTATTTAGTAAATTTGAGATTATATTGGCAATTTATAATTTTGGTAGAATGCCTTAGATTGATGTCTTTTCAATCCATCATTTATTTTCACCTCAGAAATAATGACATTGATAAGGTCTGTCACGGAGGTGAGAAATTGTCCATTAATATGTTCCTAATAGATACATTTTTCAGGGAAATATTTTTTTCTTCGTAGCTACGATCTGCACATGTTAATAAAATTAAAACATGTTCACTCTTTTTTTTTAATTAATTTACATTCTGAAAATCAAGTTCATGGAAGTGAGAAGTCATAATAACCACACTTGTTTTTTAAAACAAAATCTATCTTCTTGTTTTTCGACAAAAATCTCACAACTTCTTTATGGCTGAAAATTTAACAAGGGGGCAGGCTCCCTTGTATCATGGAAAATAAAATTTGATGTCATTACTGCCACGTATTAATGAGGAATGGCATTTTGTGTTTAGGTAACGGAGATGAGAATTTATTGTGTGACATGACTCCTTACCCTACTAAAACGAAATAAAACACAATATTAAAAAATTAAATGTACTTAAACAATTAGTATTTGAGACACTTGTGGAAGGAATAGTAAATAAGTATAAACTTTGAATTAAACAAGTTATTAAGCAACATAAACAGTCACACAAGGTGTGTGACATGCCATGGAAGTGAGAATTCACATGTTGGAAGCCAAAAATATACGAAAATAAAATTTATTATTAAAAAATTGTTGGCAGGTTTAAATAGATATATTTTTGATGAAATTAAAAAACATTGTTAAATGAATTGTTCCTTAAAGTTTTTACTGTAAAAGGCATGTGACAGAAAAGTTACACTTTTTGAAGAATGGCCCATATATGTGTGTATGTTCCCCATACAAATCCACAGTTTACGTCGGATCTGGACCAGATTTGGCAGGGAGCTTCTCGGGCACCGGAAAAGGAACGTAGAGGGGTTTTTAAACGCCAAAAAAGAACCGAACCGTTCTAATTTTAATTTTAGGACCCGAAAATGTAATTAAATTGCTCTTTCTACCCGAAATAATTATCCGATCAGTTCGATTTTAGTCTCATTCGAAAGCCCATGAGAAATACCCCTTTAGAGTTTTTTTCCGCCGAAAGTGAAAAAACTAAGTCTCTAAAATCACCAGGAGGAAAGTTATAAGCATTTTTACGTTAGGGAAAATCAATTTATATTGGAAATTTATCGTATGTCGCTAGCTTAGTTATAATTAGCGTGAATAAAAAAAATGAGAAGAAAGATTTGTTGCCTTTTTTTCTAGACTATGAACAAATAAAATTCTTGCTTTTGTTTTAAGGCTTTATCTGTAATCGGGGAACTAAAAATTTTTAATTTTTGGTTATTTTGCAAACGAAAGGGCATACTCATATTGAAACTTTTTTTTTTCTCAGAAATTATTTTTCCTCGTGCCCTGTTATCAAAATAAAAGGTTGTCGGAATTTAAAAAAAAGTCGCCAAATTTAAAAACTTTGCGTAAATGGAGGAAACCACAAGACTTCGCAGTCTGCGTGTGGCAAGACATCCATCTGCAAAGCGAGCGGAATGGCAAGTTCCGTTTCTCACCGAAATTCGCAAAATTTGGCGAATCTTCTTAAAATGTTGGCAGAATTTATGATCTTAAATTTCGATAATGGAGACTCGAGAGCAAACAACTTGTGCAGCCAGAAACATGTCTTACAAGGTTCTTCCGTCGCTGCTCGTTTAGATTTTTTCATTTCCACATTATCGTACAGTTTCCTGGTAAGAAATATTACAAAGGTGTATCTTTTTCCTTTGAACCGAGCAAACAAATACAAATAAAAATAAAAAATTCCTTGTCACATATTTTATTTAAAAGTTAGTTTGCAATTAAGTGTTTAAAAATAGTCTAAATGCTTTGTTCTTAGCCTTGCATTGTGCTGTGGTCACTATATAAATGGGCTCCTTGCAAAAGTTATGACAACAGCAGCTGGAGGTAACACGAGAAAACTCGAGTAGTACCATAAGTTAGAGTTAAAGAAATCACTTTCTTGAAAACATTGCTGTCAGAAACAGATATCCTTTCTTGAGGGTGAGGGTGCTTTTTTTTCCATTCCCGACATTTTCAATTCAACGTCTTTTTAAGTAGAAATAACTGAGAAATATGGTTTGGAAAACAAGGTACGTAACTTTGATGAAATTACTTATTGGGATATAGAAAAAAGTGCTTACGAAGAGTCATCAGTAAATATACATTTAAAGTTGAACAAAAGTTTTACGTAAACTTTCTTAATTCTGCAATCTAATGTTTTCATTTTATTTAAAAAAAAAAAGTTGTTAATATACCAACATTGCTACCGCAGCTACACGGCTGTATAAAATTGTACTCATATATTTTTACTTTCGTATTAATCATAACTTTGCTTAGTTTAATTTTAGTTTCTTAAAACTGATATTAATGATGGGGAAAAAAAGTCGTAAGTTCGGTACAGCTCATAGATTAAATAAAACAATTTATGTAATTTCAAAAATGTGAAAATTGGACATTTTTATCCTTCCATGAAACTTAGACAAAAGGCATGATCTCAAAGGTCGAAAATTCTGGAGAAAAGTGAAATTTTCCTCGATTTGACGGAAAGAAAATATTTTTATGTGAAAAATTCAAAATTTTTCTAGTTTCCAATCAATAATGCATTTTCTGGTTGGAAAAAAGAAATAAGAATTAATCTTATCAATAGATATTGTTATTTTATTTTCTTAAAAATTATTTCAAACGATAAAATATGAGTTACTACAAAAACAAGTTTTACAAGACTGGTGCCTTTCTATTCAAACGTCATTCCATCCAACCATTTCCCAAGATGACCCCTTTCTTTTAATTGTTCAAGGGGAAACATTTTTATTGTGTTTTTTATGTCGAGACTGATTTGATATTTTTAAATGCATGTTTCTAGTCTTGTTGAGCCGCTAAATACTGTTCTTACATTAAAATTCAAAGGAATATAGTTTTAACTCGTACTAGATGACACTTGGTCAACATTCCGTCTCTCAGAGCTAGACTAGAGCAAGTCCAAAAATTGCAATTTTCCTTTTATTAGTGCATTGTATGTCTAATCCTATTCCGCATCGATCTATATGAACGTAATTCTTAAAAAAAAAAAAAAAATCCTTCGTAATTATTTACCAGTGTTAAAGAGAGCAGTGTTGCCAGATTGGGGGAAAATTCCCCATTTTGGGGAAATCTGGTGCTCTCTGGGGAAATTTTGGGGAAATAGATTTTGAGGGGAATTCTTTGGAGAAAATTTTTTTCCTTGGGGAAAACCTGGGGAAAAAGAACCTCGGGGGAAAAAAGATTTTTTTTCGTATTTAAATTCGCGTCAAGAAGTAGTGGGAACATTGTTTGTATCAAACAGCGTTGGGTTAGCTTTGCTCAACTTTATGGAATCCGCATTTCGCATTATGTGGAATAATAGGCTATGGAATGTAATAATATGCTATGGATGTTGATACGTGAAACAGGTAAAAATAAGTGTGATGAAGAGTGTTCTTGGATAAATATATACAAAAATCATAGTTTAAATATACATACAGAAGCAGAGTAGTAAATGCGAGTAGAAAAAAAATATTTGGTTATTTCTTATCTCTCGGTCAGGCGCTTGTATTTATGACTATTGGCACTCGCTCGGCTTTGCCCGTAATAGAAAATTAAAAGGTCTTTTGGTCCCCCTGTATATTTACAAATAATGCATGATGAATTTCTCGCCAATTGGCTTGCCCACGTTACGGTTCCACGTTATGATAACTTGGTAATTTACTCGTCCATCTTATGATAATTTTGCTCGGAAACATGTTCTTAAAATTGGAATAGAAAAAGAACAAAATCAAATTTTCAAAAAATCGCTTAAAGGTGCACACCCCCATGCAACAAATTAATTCTTTGCCAAATTTCATGAAAATCAGCCGAACGGTCTTGGTGCTATATGCGCGTTAGAGATCCTGACAGACAGAAAGAGATCTGGACAGAGAGATATCCAGACAGAGAGACTTTCAGCTTTATTATAAGTAAAGATAAAGAAAGATAAAGATAAAGAAGACAAAGAAAAAGAGAGAAAATGTGAAGAAAAAAAAGTTGGGGAATTTTATAAGAAAATTTGGCTATTTGGGGAAAAAAAAATTTTCAAAAGACAAAAATATTAGAGGAAGTCGATTCATTTTATAAAAGTATTAGTGGAAAAATAATTTTAGCATTTGGGGAATTTTTGTAGAAAGCATCGCTTGTTGGGGAAAAGTTGGAAGGGAATTGGGGAAATCTGGATTTGACCATCTGGCAACACTGAAAGAGAGGCAAATTCCATTCTTTGTATGCACCAGGCAACCGTTGTCCTTCCTCTAGGGATGCTGGACCAAGGATTGGTGGACCTCTCGTCAGTGGCGGATAAAATGGAAGGGTCATGGGGGGTCATGCCCCCCCCCCCCCTTCCTTAAACTGTCGGAAATTGCATCCGCCCACACTGTGTTCAAACACTTTGTGAATAAAGTGTAAATGATTTCAGTTGTATTTTCAATTCATTAATTATTTTTGAAAGTAAATATTTGAATTAGTTCTACTTCTTTCGTTGCTTATAAAATTAATTTGTCACTTTTATGCTCTATTAGGTGGCTTATTCCTGGCCGATTTGGTGATTTTTATTAACACCCGAACCGTTTCAGAAATGTTTCGTACCCGATAATCCTTGCTTCATTTATGGGGGAGGGAAGGGTCATTCTTTAGCATGATCTACCCCCCTCCACCCAGTAAAATGGTCAATATTAATGGTCAATAATCAACAGGTCTTATTTTTGAAGAAAGGTGGCAGCAATTTTTATTTATTTATTTATTTATGTCTTTGGTCACTTTTATCATTTGACTTAATTTAAAAATGGCAATATCAATAACCAGTTTCTTTCTAAAAATAAAACGCATTTATGAGGAGAAAACCAGAAATTTAGAATTTGCAAGAAAGAAGTATAACTGTAATGAAGACTGAAAATAACTCTTTTCAATCCTAAATAAGTTTAGATTATGCTTGAATAAATTTTAAAGGGTAAATGAAATACATGCACTGCTATGTTCAAAGCAAAAAGCAGTCGTATCTTTAAGCAATCCTGTCGATAGAAAATATCACCAAAATTTTTCAATTTACTCCAAAATTCAAAATAAATAGAAAAATCACAAACACATTTACAGAATTTCGAAGTCGAAAACATTTATTTAGACACTGCCGAACATACGTTGATTTATGCCTGAACTGACAGAAATTTAATTTAGTCTTGTATCAAACTGTGTCTATTGACTCAGATTTCTACTCCGAACATAAAGCTGGAATATTCCACGAGAAATGGAAGAATGACTCTGAATAGGTACACCATGAATAAAAGCGAATTTTAGCGTTGAAACTTCCAAATCCTTTGATGTTGTCTGCTGAAACGTCATATTATAGGGAAATAAGGTTGAGTTTTCTATCGCATAATCAAAAAATCCGTTTGGTGTTTTATTCACAGTCTTGACTTTCTGTGAACTTGGACATCTTGATATTCACGATTTCGTCAAAATCTAACGAATGTTTTAAACGCAACATTTAAATACAATCATGTCCAAAATTAAGGTCGAAAACACATTTTCAAAATATTTCTAAATGGCTGCAAATAAAATTTAAACAAAGCATCTTATATAATTAAAAATTGAGCGTATCTATGTATGTATCTATCTATGTCCGAGTTATTTCTCCCGAACGCCAATGAACTGACAATCGAACCTGGTATCGATAGATTCGTAATCTTCCCGTCTTTATGTTTGGTTATTTAACATAATCCTCCGATTATAATTAGCGGAAATATCAATTAAAAACTGATACTTAGATTTCGACATAATATCTCTATTTTTCGAAGGTTTACCTCCATTCAACTTATTATTCAGTGCTTCATCTCAACTTTCCGTAACAATGCTTTTATTAAAATTTGTAGCGTAAAGAAAATCATTGAGAAGAAAGATATGTTCCTATTTTTTCCTCGAATATGAACAAATAAAATTCTAACTTTTGTTTTGAGGCTTTTCCTGTAATCGCGGGATTTAAAATGTTTCTTTTTTAATTATTTTGCCGCAATTTGTCACAAAATTTTATTGATTTTTTGTTCTTTTTTTTTTTTTTTTTGGTTTAAGTCTGGTTGTTGAACACGCGTCACTTGACATAACTTTTAATTTCGAGGTAGACCGTGCAGAAGCCGGGCGAAGCAGCTAGTCTTATGTAATTAAAAACTGATCCTATGTATATATATATATGTATTTATATATATCTATGTCCAAGTTACTCCGCCCGGACGCTAGTGAATTGACCATCAAACCAGGTATCGATAGATTCATAATTTTCCCGCCTTTATATTTGGCTATTTAACATAATCCTCCGATAATAATTAGTGGAGATTTCAATTAAAAACTATTAAGATACTTAAATTTCGACATAAAATCCCTATTTTTCGAAGGCTTCCCTCCATTCAAATTATTATTCACTGCTTCATCTCAACTTTCCGTAACAATGCTTTTATTAAACTTCGTAGCTTGCATGTAGTAAAGAAATTTACTTTATGATAGCGTGAAAAAAATCATTGAGAAGAAAGATCTGTGACTTTTTTTTTCTTTCTCGAATAGAAACAAATAAAATTCTGGGTTTTGTTTTGTGACTTTTCCTGTTATCGCGGGCTTCAAAATATTTCCCTTTTTGATTATTTTTCTGCAATCTGCCACACAATTCTACTGATTTTTTTTTTCCTATAACACGATTTTAACCTTTGTTTTGGAAAATAATTTATACAGCATTAAGGGATCGGCATCTGGGATTGTTGCCTGCATATGAGTACCGGAAGTTTTTACTAAGTCAACAGCTTAATTTTTTGAAATGTGCAATTGACACAGTAATGATAAGTTCATTGATATTACTAAAGGTGATTTAGACTGCTCCAGTTATGCTGGAGCGTCGTCAAATGTTTAAGGGGTATCACTTCTCTCCCCAGAATTTTCACAAAGGACCCGAGAATTTCATTTTTCGGATGTAAAATAGAAAACCTTTTGCAACGTTAAAATTTCAAAAAAAAAAAAAAAAAATCGAAATCGTTTCTAACGTATAAAAGTTTCCGCCATCAAGAATACGTTAACAACCAGGCTATTAGGCTGCAGTTTTTGATTACGCATGCACATGGTGCAGCCTTGTGTACCTAAAAGTGTTATTTTTGCGTTACTAGTTTCACTATTTCCAGATTTTTTATTCATACTGAAAATCACACCAAAAGAAAACTAATAAAGCGTGCTATTCCAAAAAATATATACCATGATGCATGAAGCAATAATAAAAATTAAACTACAGTAAGACCTGTTACATGATTTCATAAAAGAAACTGCTAAAAAATTGTAATATTGGAAAAAAGGAAATAAAATATTGTTACGGATCCGGTGAGACATCCAACTTTCTTGAAAGGACGACACAGTTCATCAGAAAAACACAGGAGATTTATTTACACTATGTACAGGAAAGATCATTAACAACTGCTAAACTAATCATCAGCAATTAAGCAAATATCAATCAACACCGTAAACTCAACGGTTACACACGTATTTACATTCAAACACGCAAAACAAAACAGCGAAATGCCTCGCAATAAACAGAGATAATACACTCTCAGTACAAATTCTCAATCGAGACTGATTGTTTATGCCGCAGAGGCTATTTATAAATCCTTGAAAAGTTTCCACAATGTTCCATTGAGAAGTTTCGATAACATTCTTTAAAAAAAATATCTCGTACTTTATTTTTATTCATTCATAAATTTTATCAATGAAAAATAGGGGGACCGTATACTTCAGCCGAATGTACGGGGGCTGTATATTCATTACAAGAAACTATTTACAGGTTACGTTGCTACAATAATTTTAGATGAAAGAAGATTTAATAAACGCCAAATTTAGCTACGTTACGACAAATTAATCATAAAAATAATTACTATTTACAAAATTTGTAACAATATTATTTATTTTAAAGGAGACAAAACTAAAATGAAAAACCTTCCATGTGAAATCATTAAATTATTTTTTATTTTAAGAAATAATATCAAATATGATTTAAACAGTATAAACACACAATTAGAGGGTCTAAATGCTTAAAGTAAAACAAATTACTTACTTACAAAAAATATCTAACCCGATTAGTTTGCTCAAATTTATTGCCCACTAGAAGCGTACGAAAATTTTACACTAACCTAAAATGCTGTTCAGGTGAGAATTAGATTGACGTAACTTCGTTTCCTGACAGCTGACTGAGCCTTCTGGTTCCGCAACCAGAATTTTCTGCTGGGGGAGCATCGTTCACTCTATAACAGTTCTTTCTTTCTTATTCAGCAGCCTACCGTAAATACCCCATAGAATGACAGATTTCCTGACAGCTGACTGAGTTTTCTGGTTCCGCAACCAGAATTTT